>NW_020955620.1:514380-516076 GCF_003031625.1 Empidonax traillii | reverse complement strand
ATTAAGTAACATGCATCGTGAAAATATCAAGTGCCTAAAGAGTCTGCAGAAGACTGCCACGTAGACCTTCTCTCCTTCTCTCCCATGACAATATGAAAAGTGTATTCATATAATACATTCATACCAATACATTCATATAATATGTACAACATGTACATGTACAACTTTTCATATGTTTCCTTATGTTTTCTCTCACAGGGAATGACTGCTCATATTTTTTTTTTCAATTTCACCACTTTGAATCAGTCCTTGGGCATAACTGTGCTGCTCTACAGTGAGAGGAATGTCAGCTTGTTAAGCTCTGTTTCTCTTTGAGAGGAGTTTTATAATAGGCATTTAGGTTCAGTTTGTAATAGGCCCTAAATCAGGTAAGGCTGGAAATAAAAATGCCAGTTACATTTGTCTGCTACTCAAATCACTCACTGAAAGCAAAACTGATCAACTGAAAGCTCAAAAGCTGGACGATAAAGTAGGAATACTTACTAGAATAGCGGACATCACTCCCCGTCCCTTTATTATCTTCTCCAGGACTGCTTCCACGACTGCCAGAAGCTAGATGTGCAAAAGAAATATTGCCTTTCATGTACTGCCAGAAGTCCCAAACAACTCACCCTGAAAAATTACCCTCCCAAAAGAACTTTTGTGTCCCCAGTTCTGGAGCCACTTGGTGCTTCACATTTCTATTTCTTCTCAATAACTCTCTTCTCGGATAACTTGGCAAGTGGGGTAGAAAAGTTTACCCAGCATGGCCTGGAAGAAACACACACTTCACATAGTTGCAGTCCTTTATAGGATCATCTGGTGGTCCACTTACAGGTTATGAGCTACAAGCTTTTTCACTTTTATGAGCTTATGGTACTGTTCAATATTAGAAGAGAACTCTTGACAAGGAAGAAACAAGAATGAGTGAAAATTAAACTTATCTCCAAAAGAAGAAAGACTAAAATATTTCAGTTACTGCTAATTAAAAAATAAAAAAATAAATTAAAAAAAAGTGCTAATAGTAGATGAAGAAGTCTAAAGAGGTGCAATATTAATAGATGGCAAGTTTCTTGAGAGTTATTATAAACAGATGTGCATGCTCTCTCTGCCACATCTGGACAGAGCAATGACTGCTGTGAGCCTCTGGGACATTTTTAGGTCTGAGTTTAAAGGAATGCATTTCTACCTTCAGGTGTGTCATAGTTCTGATTTTAGAAAGGAATTTTTCTTTCCCTTTCCCCTTTTTCCCCCTCCCCCCCCCCTGCATGAATGCTATTCAAGAACCATCAAGTGAACAAAGGAGTCGGCCTGGCTCTTAACGACCGAGAATTAGTCTCCTGGCAACGACGGGGGAGGAGTTGGGAAGAAGGCGGAGTTGGTCGGGAGCTCAGCTCGGGAGCAGGAGAGGAGGCTGCGGCCGGCGGGAGGGACTGCCTGGTTTCTCCTTTGTTTTTTTTTCCTGTGGGAGCTCTCTGCAGAGTTACGGGCTGGTTGCAGTCTTGGTTCTTTTCCACCGCGGAACCTTCATCGAGTCGTGAGTTTTTTTCTTCCATTGGGAGAACTTTCTGTTTCCCTTCCCCCTCCCCCCTCCTCCTTTGCCACCCGGCGGAGACCAGGGATCCAACAGCGCCGCCCGGTGACGAGCGCTGGACATTGCAAGTTCCACTCCTCTAGTGATCCAACAGCGCCACCCGGTGACTACTATAGAACATTA
>NW_020955620.1:510229-513063 GCF_003031625.1 Empidonax traillii | reverse complement strand
GTGTTACGTTAATACACACATACTTAATAAAGGGCTGTTATTTTTCCTTTTTCCCTTTTCCATAATTTGCTTTCCTTCAATCGGAGCCTCTTAATTTCGAATCTATAATTGCTAGAAAAGAAGGTTTGGGTCTTTTTCTCCTAATCCATCCTCAGCAAAAGACCCTTGTCTCAATTAAACTGAGACAAGGTGCTAATCTGAATTTGAGTCAGGTATCAATAACCCAAAATATTTATTACCCCGTTGCATAAAGTCTATGAGAAAACAATCACTGAACTTCCAGAGAGAAAATAGAAAATGCAAACATTTGTGTTTCTGTAGTTACTTATACAGCACATGGGATTGTATTCCATATTGGACAGAGGCTTGAGTAGATGTGCTCCCTGCCACTGAAGAATACAACCAGCTGAACATTTCCATTGCCTGTTTAAATATCAGAAACGGCTCTCAAACAAAGGCATCTGGGGAAGGTGGTCTGTTAAGAAGTGGTCCTAGCAGAGACTTTAGCTCCATACATAAGCAGTGAGAACATTGTATCAGCCACTGAGGTTTTGTTGGAGGCTCTGATCCACTGCTCAGGTACCTACTCACAGTCTGCACCTGTAGGGATGCACGGTTCCTCTCCCAAAGAACAGAAGAGGGCTCGAATTGTTGGGTGGGAGCTATGAAATTAACTGAGTCATTAAAATCAATTTCCCACAGCCATTTTGAGGTCTAGAATACAATTTTGTTTTACTTTCTTTGAAAGACATGTCCCTGTTTTCACAGAAGCTTTTGTACAGGCAGTAATTGTAACTCTAGTCTGCAGAATTACAATAACAAACAAGGTTTGTTTGTCCCAGCCATGTAGGACTCTCTTTTCCTTGCTGCACTTAACTTTTAAACTCAGGCCCACTATTAAAAAATGTTTTTTGTGGATCCCCTCCTCCCCATTCTCTCCCCTTCATTTGTCTGCCCATAGACAGAAACCACCATCACTTACTAATTGTTTGTGCAGTGCCTAAATAATACAGCCATAGTTGAGACCTTTTGATGCTATAGTGTAGGAAACAATCACTGTCCAAGACCTTTATCTCTGTTTCTTTAAAGCAGAAGTTCTCTTTCCCATGGTGCCTGTCTGCTGAGGGATGATAATGTAAGGATGGAAACTGAGCCACCATCAAGTGACTAAAATAATTCCTATGAATTCTTAATTCCATGTGACTGTTTCAGATTTCCCGTGGAAATCCTACTGCCCTTTTTGCTATCTCATCTGGTATACTACATGATATACAGGGCAAGCAGGCAATTATCACAGCAATGAGTTACCCTGGATACTGACTGAAAATGTCAACAGAAACAAATTACACTGAAAAACATGAATGTGTATCCCTGCATTTGTGCAGGAGATTTGTGCATCTCTTCAGGAGAACAACTGAGGATTGAAATCCACTGGCTATTTTCCTGGTTATCTGTCAATTGACCAAGGTGCGAGTAATGCAGGAAGGAAAAATCCATAGCTTGGCATTTTAACTACTTGCGACCATCAATAAGTAATACAACAGCTAAAAAGAAACATTACTGAATGAAATAGATTAATGAACTAAAACCTTTAGCTCATTTCTCCACGTCTTTCATTAGATTCTCACAAGCTAGCCCATCCTGTCTACTTTCCCTGATCTGGAAGGTATTTTCCAGTTATGGAATGATCTGGGATCAGAATAACAAGTAATTGGAGAAGTACATCCATCATCGTAACAGGAGGGACAAGATATTGCTGGCAGCAGCAGCAGCAGCAAGAACTGCAGGGACCAGTACAGAAGAGACTGTTTCCTGATAAGCATGGAGAAAGGAAAATAAGACAATACAGGTTCATTAGCACAGGAAATTTGCCTTATTCTGAGACTAGCCACTTCTAACTACAGGACGAGGAACAAGAGCCACTGACAAGAACAAGCCCCTTGGTAAACACTCTATTTATATCAGTTTCCCCTTGCATCACACAATACACCAGCTCTGATTTTTTTTTTTTGTGCTCCCACCCTGTTTTCTTTCCAGTATCTGCTAATCCAACACAGCATATTGCTGAAATGGCAGCAAAGTTACTCAATGCTACAGGTTGAAGACCAATCTTCTGCTTCTCTGTACTATGCTTCAGGTTCATTTTCCCCCTAGAGCCTACTTGTTCCCTGAACATTTCTTTTCCTCAGGCTGTTTCTCTCCCACTCCACACCAGCATTTTCATCAGTGTGCATAGAGCAAACTCTTCTTTCGCTCTTACTTGTTGATTCTGTTGGAGAGCTCCCGGGAAGGCCTGCAATAAAACAGAAGGAATAGGTTGTTAGTAGCTGTTTTAGATGTTCCAAGTCCTCACATCATGCAAACTAGCAGACTCTAGCAACATGCTCAGTAACCCCACAACAAATGCTGCCCCAGAATGGACATTCTAACACTGTTCCTAAGCCCAGAAATTCAGAGCTGTTAGAATCTGCAAACATCTCTCATAGATGGGAGAAGAATCAAAAGCCCAGCCTATGCTAGGTTGTTTTTCTGTTCAAGAGAAGAAAATCCTGAATTAATTGATACATTCCTAAAAAAAACTCCTCCTGCCAAAGCCAAGTAAGTGCCTGTGAGTGAATAGCTGGCATTTAACTGACAAAAGAGTGTTTTAATAAAAGAAATTCAAATGCCTAATTGAGACACGTCTTCAAGTGTCACAAAACCCTTTAAAAACAAATTTTCATTTATTATCTTGGTGCTTTTGTCTAGCAGACTGCCGAGCAGCAGGAGTAAGAGGCATTGGTAATGAGGAAGAAATTGACCTTGCAGAGCACCGGGCACAATGCTCACTGGCC
>NW_020955620.1:506393-510208 GCF_003031625.1 Empidonax traillii | reverse complement strand
ATTAAGTAACATGCATCGTGAAAATATCAAGTGCCTAAAGAGTCTGCAGAAGACTGCCACGTAGACCTTCTCTCCTTCTCTCCCATGACAATATGAAAAGTGTATTCATATAATACATTCATACCAATACATTCATATAATATGTACAACATGTACATGTACAACTTTTCATATGTTTCCTTATGTTTTATCTCACAGGGAATGACTGCTCATATTTTTTTTTTTCAATTTCACCACTTTGAATCAGTCCTTGGGCATAACTGTGCTGCTCTACAGTGAGAGGAATGTCAGCTTGTTAAGCTCTGTTTCTCTTTGAGAGGAGTTTTATAATAGGCATTTAGGTTCAGTTTGTAATAGGCCCTAAATCAGGTAAGGCTGGAAATAAAAATGCCAGTTACATTTGTCTGCTACTCAAATCCCTCACTGAAAGCAAAACTGATCAACTGAAAGCTCAAAAGCTGGACAATAAAGTAGGAATACTTACTAGAATAGCGGACATCACTCCCCGTCCCTTTATTATCTTCTCCAGGACTGCTTCCACGACTGCCAGAAGCTAGATGTGCAAAAGAAATATTGCCTTTCATGTACTGCCAGAAGTCCCAAACAACTCACCCTGAAAAATTACCCTCCCAAAAGAACTTTTGTGTCCCCAGTTCTGGAGCCACTTGGTGCTTCACATTTCTATTTCTTCTCAATAACTCTCTTCTCGGATAACTTGGCAAGTGGGGTAGAAAAGTTTACCCAGCATGGCCTGGAAGAAACACACACTTCACATAGTTGCAGTCCTTTATAGGATCATCTGCTGGTCCACTTACAGGTTATGAGCTACAAGCTTTTTCACTTTTATGAGCTTATGGTACTGTTCAATATTAGAAGAGAACTCTTGACAAGGAAGAAACAAGAAAGAGTGAAAATTAAACTTGTCTCCAAAAGAAGAAAGACCAAAATATTTCAGTCACTGCTAATTAAAAAATAAAAAAATAAATTAAAAAAAATGCTAATAGTAGATGAAGAAGTCTAAAGAGGTGCAATATTAATAGATGGCAAGTTTCTTGAGAGTTATTATAGACGGATGTGCATGCTCTCTCTGCCACATCTGGACAGAGCAATGACTGCTGTGAGCCTCTGGGACATTTTTTAGGTCTGAGTTTAAAGGAATGCATTTCTACCTTCAGGTGCTAATCTGAATTTGAGTCAGGTATCAATAACCCAAAATATTTATTACTTACATAAAGTCTATGAGAAAACAATCACTGAACTTCCAGAGAGAAAATAGAAAATGCAAACATTTGTGTTTCCGTAGTTACTTATACAGCACATGGGATTGTATTCCATATTGGACAGAGGCTTGAGTAGATGTGCTCCCTGCCACTGAAGAATACAATCAGCTGAACATTTCCATTGCCTGTTTAAATATCAGAAACGGTTCTCAAACAAAGGCATCTGGGGAAGGTGGTCTGTTAAGAAGTGGTCCTAGCAGAGACTTTAGCTCCATACATAAGCAGTGAGAACATTATATCAGCCACTGAGGTTTTGTTGGAGGCTCTGATCCACTGCTCAGGTACCTACTCACAGTCTGCACCTGTAGGGATGCACGGTTCCTCTCCCAAAGAACAGAAGAGGGCTCGAATTGTTGGGTGGGAGCTATGAAATTAACTGAGTCATTAAAACCAATTTCCCACAGCCATTTTGAGGTCTAGAATACAATTTTGTTTTACTTTCTTTGAAAGACATGTCCCTGTTTTCACAGAAGCTTTTGTACAGGCAGTAATTGTAACTCTAGTCTGCAGAATTACAATAACAAACAAGGTTTGTTTGTCCCAGCCATGTAGGACTCTCTTTTCCTTGCTGCACTGATTTTAAACTCAGGCCCACTATTAAAAAATGTTTTTTGTGGATCCCCTCCTCCCCATTCTCTCCCCTTCATTTGTCTGCCCATAGACAGAAACCACCATCACTTACTAATTGTTTGTGCAGTGCCTAAATAATACAGCCATAGTTGAGACCTTTTGATGCTATAGTGTAGGAAACAATCACTGTCCAAGACCTTTATCTCTGTTTCTTTAAAGCAGAAGTTCTCTTTCCCATGGTGCCTGTCTGCTGAGGGGTGATAATGTAAGGATGGAAACTGAGCCACCATCAAGTGACTAAAATAATTCCTATGAATTCTTAATTCCACGTGACTGTTTTAGATTTCCCGTGGAAATCCTACTGCCCTTTTTGCTATCTCATCTGGTATACTACATGATATACAGGGCAAGCAGGCAATTATCACAGCAATGAGTTACCCTGGATACTGACTGAAAATGTCAACAGAAACAAATTACACTGAAAAACATGAATGTGTATCCCTGCATTTGTGCAGGAGATTTGTGCATCTCCTCAGGAGAACAGCTGAGGTTTGAAATCCACTGGCTATTTTCCTGGTTATCTGTCAATTGACCAAGGTGCGAGCAACGCAGGAAGGAAAAATCCATAGCTTGGCATTTTAACTACTTGCGACCATCAATAAGTAATACAACAGCTAAAAAGAAACATTACTGAATGAAATAGATTAATGAACTAAAACCTTTAGCTCATTTCTCCACGTCTTTCATTAGATTCTCACAAGCTAGCCCATCCTGTCTACTTTCCCTGATCTGGAAGGTATTTTCCAGTTATGGAATGATCTGGGATCAGAATAACAAGTAATTGGAGAAGTACATCCATCATCGTAACAGGAGGGACAAGATATTGCTGGCAGCAGCAGCAGCAGCAAGAACTGCAGGGACCAGTACAGAAGAGACTGTTTCCTGATAAGCATGGAGAAAGGAAAATAAGACAATACAGGTTCATTAGCACAGGAAATTTGCCTTACTCTGAGACTAGCCACTTCTAACTACAGGACAAGGAACAAGAGCCACTGACAAGAACAAGCCCCTTGGTAAACACTCTATTTATATCAGTTTCCCCTTGCATCACACAATACACCAGCTCTGATTTTTTTTTTTTTGTGCTCCCACCCTGTTTTCTTTCCAGTATCTGCTAATCCAACACAGCATATTGCTGAAATGGCAGCAAAGTTACTCAATGCTACAGGTTGAAGACCAATCTTCTGCTTCTCTGTACTATGCTTCAGGTTCATTTTCCCCCTAGAGCCTACTTGTTCCCTGAACATTTCTGTTCCTCAGGCTGTTTCTCTCCCACTCCACACCAGCATTTTCATCAGTGTGCATGGAGCAAACTCTTCTTTCACTCTTACTTGTTGATTCTGTTGGAGAGCTCCCGGGAAGGCCTGCAATAAAACAGAAGGAATAGGTTGTTAGTAGCTGTTTTAGATGTCCCAAGTCTTCACATCATGCAAACTAGCAGACTCTAGCAACATGCTCAGTAACCCCACAACAAATGCTGCCCCAGAATGGACATTCTAACACTGTTCCTAAGCCCAGAAATTCAGAGCTGTTAGAATCTGCAAACATCTCTCATAGATGGGAGAAGAATCAAAAGCCCAGCCTATGCTAGGTTGTTTTTCTGTTCAAGAGAAGAAAATCCTGAATTAATTGATACATTCCTAAAAAAAACTCCTCCTGCCAAAGCCAAGTAAGTGCCTGTGAGTGAATAGCTGGCATTTAACTGACAAAAGAGTATTTTAATAAAAGAAATTCAAATGCCTAATTGAGACACGTCTTCAAGTGTCACAAAACCCTTTAAAAACAAATTTTCATTTATTATCTTGGTGCTTTTGTCTAGCAGACTGCCGAGCAGCAGGAGTAAGAGGCATTGGTAATGAGGAAGAAATTGACCTTGCAGAGCACCGGGCACAATGCTCACTGGCC
>NW_020955620.1:466398-505440 GCF_003031625.1 Empidonax traillii | reverse complement strand
GGCATTTAACTGACAAAAGAGTATTTTAATAAAAGAAATTCAAATGCCTAATTGAGACACGTCTTCAAGTGTCACAAAACCCTTTAAAAACAAATTTTCATTTATTATCTTGGTGCTTTTGTCTAGCAGACTGCCGAGCAGCAGGAGTAAGAGGCATTGGTAATGAGGAAGAAATTGACCTTGCAGAGCACCGGGCACAATGCTCACTGGCCCACTCCAGCCACTTCACAAGTTTTTGTTGCACAATGCTCATTTTCTGTTAGCTTTTTCTTAGCATGCTGCTGCTTTTGTGTGTCTAGACTGTAGCAGGCTTGGAAATTAAGGGTGGCTGTGAATGCCTCACATTTTTAGGCCAGTCACAAACAACCATCACTCCCATTAGTGATTTTTATTACATCGCATTAAATCTCTTCAAGTCAAAGGGAGGTGAGCACTTAACTCATCTGTGTCTTTGAGAATGTTCACCTGTGTAAACTAGCAGCAAAACTTTTATCTGCTTCTACAAGACAGACAGTGTTTTACCAGGGAGAAGCGACTGCACTCTGCTCGCCTGGTGAGAAGTTTCACACTGGATAACTGAGGCTACCAGGGGAAAAAATATCTCAGGCACTATACATCCTCAGCAGCCACTCATTATTTATTTTGAGCTATAAATGACAGAATCATTTAGGCTAGAAAAGACCTCCAAGGTCGTCGAGTCCAACCTTTGACTGATCTCCACTATGGTCATCTAGACCACAGCACTAAGTGCCATACCTAGTCGTTTCTCGGACACCTCCAGGGATGGTGACTGCACCACCTCCCTGGGCAGCCCATTCCAACTCTTGACAAACCTTTCTATGAAGAAATTCTTCCTGATGTCCAACCTGAACCTCCCCTGGCACAGCCTCAGGCTACGCCCTCTTGTCCTATCTCTGGTTGCCTGGGAGAAGAGACTAATCCCCCAACTGGCTACAACCTCCTTTCAGGTATTTGTAGAGAGCGAAAAGGTCTTTCCTGATCCTCCTTTTCTCCAGGCTTAACAACACAAGGTCCCTCAGCCCCTCCTCGTATGCTTTACTCTACAGACCCTTCATCAGCTTAGTTGCCTTTCTCTGGACACGCTCCAGCACCTCAATGTCTTTTCTGTGGCAAGAGGCACAAAACTGCACACAGAAATCAAGGAGTGGCCTCACCACTGATGAGTACACAGCAACAATCTCTTCCCTGGTCCTACTGGCCACATTGTTTTTGACACAAAGCCAGGATGCCACTGGCCTGTTTGGCCACCTGGGCACACTGCTGGCTCATGTTTAGCCCCTGTGGACCAGAACTAAATCATAGCATTTGGTCACCTTTCTCTAGGCTAGAGGACACTTAAGAGTCCCCCTTGTTGGATCTGTTCAGAGTTCACTGCTGCCAGTGCATTTGTGGGGAATGGGGTGCATCTGATCCTCTCCTGAGAGCTCCATGGAAGGACGTGACCCACCAGCACGTCCTCCATGTCCCAGCTGTGCCAGGCTGGGGGACCACAGAGGGAGGGAACATCATGAAGGCAGCTGTGACTCTGGTCAGGCATTAAGCCTCTCCCCTAAGTGCCCTGGGTTGCAGTGCTCCTTCTCCAAACCAGGGTCTCTAGGGAGTACAAATCTACTCTTATGCCCTTGCTGCACTTTCTGTGCATGGACTGATGATTTGCACAAAGACACCTCCTGCCACCAGAGCTGTGACACGCATTACTCTACTGCTGTGAATGTACTCTTTGAAAACCAGAATGCTGTTCTTGTTTTTCCTCCTCTCTACGCCCAATTAAAAACATGGATCACTTCAGCTACTGGGGTGAAAATGACTCTTTTGCTAATGATTTATGTGACAGAACTTTAACTGCATTTTAATCACAAACATTCATGAAAAGCATGTTTTGGTGGAAAAGCCAAGTACCTAAAAGTCAGCAGTAAGAGCTCTTCTTGAACTTACTAAATATTTGTAATGCTAAGTATCCTGAAGATATACAATTACCTCACCCTGGCTTCCTAGAATGCAGAGGATACTTTTTTCCTATGCATTTTGCTATCTCAACAATCCATCTGCCAAAAGCAATGTCACCTTGCTCGGAGAGGATCTCTGTGCTGATTCATTAGGCAGTGTTTATACATTACCAACAAGACCAAGGAAAAGCTTTCAGGAAGTTAATAAATCATATGTCAAAGGAGGTTTGGAAAAACACCCAGTACAGAACACAGCAGGACACATACCTGGCATTAAGGAAATATCCAAATATGATATGATTGCTTGTTATCAGAATACTGCCTTTCCTTCAGCCTATAAGGAGTCGGATTCCATGGAAAAAAAATACCACGTGATCACACAGCAGTGGTCAAACAATGAAATTGTAAGGCTTTGTGTGTGCATATTCTTAGAGGAGGGCAGAACACCTTGTAAAGTCTTACAAGTAGGTCACTTCTCTACAAAACTTCAAACCTTTTCCAAGTCTGTGGAGCTTTCCTATGAAAGACCCCCAAGACTACAACATCATTTCCCCTTAACTTCACTCTTAGAAACAAGGTGAACTGTCTTGGCTCAAATTAAAACAAATAAATACATAGAAACAGCATGTCAAGCCCAAGACTGATATCCGAGTTCACCTCCAAGACTTAACAGTTTGTCAAAGGTGAATGCAGGTGACATTAGGCTCTGCATTCAGGAATGGTTGGGTGACAATGTACCCACGGCCACAAGCGAAAACCACTTTGCTGTCCTGGCCAGACCTTGCCACTTCAGTAAAACCAGACAGCAGAAATTACCGCAGGCAGGAAACATGACAGCAGCCCCCTGCCCTCCTTGCCTGAACCTCTGTTACTTTTTAGCAACTGCACACATCTACATACAGTAGAACTACAAGCATCTTTCCTGAAGATATCTCACCCAGTTCTACTAGATCATGAAATATTAAATAGGAAAAATCTCATGCCTTTCTCTCTCCCAGTCTCCAGTATGCAAGAAAGGCGCCAGTTCACCCTCTGTTCAGAGATTGCTCAGTGCTGCAAGGACTGAAGCAGGTGCTTCTAGTTTGCATTTTTAAAATAACCATCCAGTGCCCTTTTAGGTGAGGGCTCACATGCTGCTGTTCTACAGAAAGAGAAGGGGCAGAAGGAAAAGCAGCATTTCACTCACTAACATAGTTACTGTAGTTGCTCTAATTCCCTGTCCAGAGCTTAGCCTGTCCTTTGGGGCTCCAAGTTAGATGCTCTGCATAAATAATCTGGGAAGATTTCCAGATTCCTCATGAAAAGTGAGGTGTGCAACACTTGCTGTGCTGGGTTCCTCGTTGTGCAGTAAGGAGGACAAGGATAAAAAATTTGGCACGTGACCACGGTTTGATTTGAAATTACCTGCCTGAGTCAGTTCAGTGCTGGTGAGAAGCCTGACAGATGGAGAAAGAGACCAATAACTAAATTCTCCCCGCTCTGCTCTCCAACAACTGCTACCTAAGCAGCCTGGATACCCTGCAGTGTGTGATTTCTGTGTTTTGGAGTGCAGCCACATGCAACTGTGTTCACTGGCAAAACAAACGAATAAATTTGGCTGATTACTCAGAGGGGATACCACAATATAAATCAAAGCAAAATTAAAAACTTGACAAAGCCCTTTTTGCCCTGACCATACTATGGATTTGTAATAGTGTTAACTAAGGCTTTTCTATGTTTTCCATCTCCCAGGAACTTCTATTTTTGTGTCTCTCTCTTTGTGAAGGAGCTGAAGATATAGTGGGTAATTTTTACCTAATATCACTATCCTGAGTTCCTACACAGTTTGTGTACAGAAAGAGTCAACCCTCCTAGTCTTACTCATAAAAATTTTTCTTAGGGAGATGCCTCCTGTGAATCAAGTGAGTAGGATTTATAATTGGAGGAGTGCAATAAAGATATCAGTAGATGTAGCAGGTTGATTCATCTGACAGTTTATTATAATAGATCATTTAATTTTACCACCCTGCGGGGTGAACTTAAGATCATACTGCTTTATGGATTTTTTTGTTATTTAGATCACAGAATGAAAAGCCACAATACTTGCAGTTTCTCAGGTGTATTTAGACTCTAACTGATCCATTAAATCTCCAATTTTTCATTAATTAACCAAAAGGAGAAAATTAAATATTAGCAAGCAATCCTCCGTGGAAGTGGAGAATGAGTAGGAGGTATATTATACATGGCTGCCAAATTTGGAGAAGTGTATGTGTCAATGGCACACAAGCAGGTTGCTCTCTTTGCTAAAAACAGTCCTTATTGCCTTCTCTAGCCTGGGTGAACACTATGCAACCCCTTCTCTGTGGCTGCTGGTTTCAAGATTCTTTAATACAGCAATACTGTTCTCTGATGTTTCTCCAAGTTCTTCCCTAGGCTCCCCCACTCATTTCAGGCGCTCTCCAGCTCTCTGTAGCACTCCTCCCACACCCTGATCTTTTGATATGGCTGATTGGAAATTTCTCTGCAAAATGAGCTTTCTTCTTTTTCTGCATCAAGAAAGGAAATTTTCACCAAAATGGCATTTCTTTTAAAAATGGAAAATGGTCTCAAAACTAAATATATTTAGTCAGCTGAATTATTTTGGCCGATCATACCAAATAGAAACATTCTGTTGTGGAAAAATTTCACATTAATTTGTCTTCCCCTGAGCTCCCTCGCAGAAGCTATGGCTCAGGTACCTTCGTCTTGCAAGCTGTGCTATCCCCTATGGGCTGCAGCCCCAGCACCTTTGCACATACCAGCCTCTGCTCTGGTGAGCAAAAGGTATCTAGCCCCTATATAAGTCCCTGAATGCAAAATTTAAAAGACCTAGGAATAAGCAATCTGATGGCAGTAAGAGAGTCAGCATTTCTTCTAGTCTCAGCACAGAACAAAACAACTGGCTTCACACTTGCGTTGCTTTAAAGTCATTAGGGTGCAGCACACGGCTTCCCTTGGCCCTGAGCAATTGCACATAGGAAAAGAAATCTGTTTAGGAGGGATGAAAACATTTCTTCTTAAAATCTTTAATGTATACAGAGAATAAGGGAGCAAGGACGGTTCTAAGGTGTAACCATTTGGGATAAGCTATGTAACACTTCAGGGTGAGCAAGGGGATTTCTTGGATTTATAAGCTGCAAAAAAAGAAGCAAGAAGCTCATGCTGTGAGGAGACAGGAAAGGTGACAGTGTGTAAATCCTGGTGTGGGAGGAAGTGATTTCGAAATGGCAGTTTTATGGGCACCCAGAATACTGGCTATGCCAAGCACTCAGGCTGACTCCCCTTGGATAGATAGGTACCTTCTGTCTCAGCCAGGCAATTATAGTTCTGGCATCTTGGGTAGTCCCTGAGCTCAAGTAGATTTATTTGCTTTACAGCAAAGTGAGCTGCATAAGATGATGACTTTAACAAACAGACCCAAGGAAGGTTGTAAAACTTTCTTGACAAATTTTACATGTAAAATGTAATTGCACAAACAACGTATTAGATAATTCAATACACACGATTCATAGTCACATATGTATTAAAATTTAACTTTAACCTGGAGAATTTACCTGTGTGAGAGACAGTTGAACTAAACAGTTATAATTTACTGTTTTGTTGCAGTATAACAACAGTGAGGTTTCTATAACATGCAAATGTCTGCAAAAAGACACACAAAACCTAACAGGATAGGAAAATAACAAATCACAGTATATGCATTATGGGCAATGGGCTTATTGAAATAATTGCAAAGGATCCTCTCTAAATCAGTGGCCCTGGGTTAAAAATGAGAAATTCCCAGCTTCCTTAAAATACCTATTATAATATCTTTTTGCATACTTCTGAGGATTTCAGTGCACACTGAGCACATGAGATTGCTCCACTTTTATATCCAAATCCATCATTTATGAGGAAAAATCACGGTACACATGCATGCTTATCTCCCACAAATACAATCCAGAGGTTGTAAAAGGTGTTTTGTATCCCTTGGGGGATGTTAAACATTAATAATAATGATGATATGCAAAAAATGACAGTGCCCTTGTTGGATTTGCACACAAGTAGCTGAGAGTAAGTATTGAATGAAAGCTCAAGAAACCTTAAGAAAACCTGAATAAGTGGTTTTTCAAAACATAGGAAAGTTAAGCCAGGTAGAAGCATAATAAATGATCACTCATATGACCTGGCATCTGCATTCACCACAGTGTTTCTTAGTGGATACATGTACCAAACACACCCAAAAAACCCGATAAAACTAGACTGGATTTGGGAATTAATATATTATTGACTTTGCTTGTGGCCATGTTTTACATTGAACAACATCATTTAATTGGTAATATGCTTTAACTTGCTCTCCAGATTTATTAACAATCGTAAAAATTATGTTTTCTCTTTTGTCTTCTCTGTTTTGCAGACAGAGAATTTATCTTGATGACCTCCTCCGACAGTCAGTGTTACACAATGACCACATATAGCATATATAAAGATTACTACTATCACTTGTCATTTATATCCTCCTGTAATGACACTGAGTATCTCAACTGAATGTTTTGAAGTTCACCCATCACTCGACACAACTTCATGGTTAGATGGAATGGACACAGTGTACCCTGGATGAATAAGGAGATGTGGTCCTCATTCTAGAACAATGAACCATCAAATGAAGATTCAAAATTATTTGCATCATTTGTACAGGAGAAGAGAGTGTACCTTTCCAAGAATTACCTGAGGATCCAGAAGCAGAAGTGTTTGTTTCTGGAGAGACTGTAGAAGAAAAAGATGTTCCCTTGGTAGATGAAGCATCTGAACTCCCATTTTGTGGCAACTCTGTTGCACTTGCTTGTGTCGCTAGAAATAAGACAGATGTTCAGGTAAGATACATTTGTCTTAGACCCTGGATCATCCCTCAGACAAATGCTCCTACCATCATAGAAAATACTTACGGTCAGAAAGCACTACAGCTTCTGATATCTGCTTGTCAAGCAATGAACCGTCCTTATGGAATCGCTACTACTGGCATAGTTGAGGCATCTTTAAAGCACATCCTAGCAACAGAAACAGCCTCACATCTGTGCCAGAAGACATCTCAGAGTTCTGACTTGGAAGCCCAGAATAGCTAGACAGTCTTGCACCAAGAGCAACACGAGCAGAAGACAGAAGCTCAACTTATTGCCCTTTTGTTCTTATCTGTTTGTTCTTAATTTGAAAATAGATAAATAAATAAATAAATAAATCAAGCTTCAGCCACAACTGTCACATAATGAGATACTGTTATAAAGTTTTAGGGATTGTAATTAAGTACAAAGTTACTTATTTAATTCTGTACTGTTAAGGTCTAGGAAATAATATACCCCTGAAAATTAATGTACAAAAAATTCAAGTGTATTATTTCTGCTCTCACTCAATCAATAGAAGAACAAGACTGTCTGTGTCAGAAGATTTGCAGCCTAAGGTGAGTCCAAGACAGTGGTGCAGGGCACTGTCTGATCCCACGGAACTGAAGGTCGCCAAATGACTACAAGAAATAATTTAAGCTGTTCCTGCACTGCTGATTATTCCTACGTCTACACTCCAACCTCAGCATAACAACAAGCAAGACAGTGTCTACTGAATAAAACATAGGGGTGCCCAAGAGTAACCTTATACTTCCTTTCTGATATAAATCAGAGATGCGACTGAGCTGTAAGCTGTTTTCAGTGCCCCTTCGTATGAATTTCAAACACTGGAATTAAAATGACTTTAAGACGTATTTTAGTCAGAGAGCAACATCACGCACATGCAATGTGTAAATCTTGAGGAAAGTTTCATCACACACTTTATTCAGAAATCCTGATTACCAGTTTGGGCCATCGAAGAACCCTTTGTTTGGGAAAAAAAACTCTGACAAGCTCCCTGTTTGACCACTACACATCTTCAACTTGGCCCTTCCCTTCCCCTCTTGCTTATTAAGTTCAATACCTTGGAAAGGCAAGCTTCAAAAATCAATGGGCTAAGAAGGAGTGAGCTGAAGGTGCTGGAGTCAGGGGATTCATATAACTTTGGAAACTGAGAGCAGATAGGCAGCCAGGGGTGGTATCTTTCAAGGTTGAAGCATGGAAATCAGGCAAAACAAGCTTAAGCCTAAAACTTCCACTGGGATGCTTGTAACAAGAAGCATAACTTCACGTCAGCTCCCTTCAGAAACCTCAGAATTGTACCTCCACAATATGCAAGCCTGACCTGCATAGACAGGAGTGTAAAAAGACCCTCTACATCATTTTTTACTATAGTAAAATGCAAGGATTTGAAAAGTTTAATAATTCCTGCATTCTTGTCATAGAAGCCTTGAATGAATCTTTAAGAGCAAATTTTTTCACTTATGATTCTTCTGTGGTTGTTTCAAACTCAGATTTTATATGTTGAATTTTAATCTGAGATCAATTGTATAAAAAAGCAAAAAAACCCAAAGTACCTCCCTCTCCCTTTAAGATGCACAGGCTTGTAACAGTAAGAGCAACCATCTTGTGGCTCCCTTGTCATAAGTTAGTAAAAGCTTGCATGGGAGAATGAAAAGTAAGTGAGAACAACAGTAAGCCTTCATGTGCAGAAACATTCAAACATAAATATGTTTTGTGAACAACAAAGCAAAACAATCAGGTGTGTGGGAGAGATGAGAAGGGAGGCACCCAGTTGCCCTGTAACCCCATAGAGGGCTGTTTTCCCATGGGGATCGCATCCTATCAGTCCTGGCAGCAGCCCAGCCCCAGGGTGCTCCTCTTATGTTTGGGAGCTGCAAGAATAGATTGTTCTCAGGAACATGGGCTGTGTGTTGATGTCGTGGTTTAAGCCTTGGCAGGGGATTGGGAGGGGAGGGATGGTAGCATTTCTATTTTATTTTCTTTTAATCCAACCTGGGTGAGATTCTTCCAGTGACTCAGGTAGCACCAGGTATGACTCTCACCTTTACCTAGGGCTTGGCATGAAGCTTGTTGCATTTATTTCTTCAGACTGCAGAGCAGGCTCAGTGCTCGTGGTGTCAAGGGGTGAAGTAGACGTGCTACAGTGCAAAAATCCGTGTGCCAGTTTTCACTTTCCCAAGATGAAAAATGCAATCTGGTGGGTAATGTTCCCTTAATTCCACTGCACCAGTGTAAGATGAAATCCTAGCAACCCAATTCTCTGCTGACTTGTGGCTTTGAAGCAGCTTTGAAGCAGCATCCAAGCCCTACGCCTAATACACAGCCTGGGCTCTGCCACCAACACATTTAGCAGATCAGACAGCTTCTGCACCGAAAGCCTGTGGGAACAGAAGCGTCCATATCCAGCCACTGCTCATGCACGCAGCAACAGCACTGACGGCACAGCACGCCTGCTAGAAATCTGCCTTTTTGGTAAATCCTGGAACTCATAACTATGCAAGGTTTAATTTGATCTCAACTGCGGGAGACAGCGCAAGCCCTCGCTGCGGTGCCCGTGCTCCACGCGGGAACAGGCGGGGGACTCTGTGCGGGCGCGCGGTGACTCAGTTCTGTCATCCCCACTGACACATCGCTGCAGTAATTCATCACGCTTCAGCTCAGCCAGCTGCAGCAAAGATTCCTGCCTGCTGCCAGGGGGAGGCCTGGGCTTGTGGAGAAGCAGCACAGCGCGGAAGGGCGGCTGCTGCTGCTGCAGCTGCTGCTGCAAAAGCACTCGCCTCGTGGGTTAATGGGTTTGTTGTCAACAGCTGATTATGAATAAAAATGGTAAAGCAGTAAAGACTGTAAAATAGCTGTCCAAATGAGGATGATTGCTGCAGCAGCAGAACTCTCTGGTGGTGATGCAGCTCTCCCTGCTGATATTTTGATAAAATAAATGACAGTGTGTTAACATGTATTTGGCAAAGGGATAATCAACAACAGGGAACCTGAAGCCACTCTACAAAGCTGCTGTTTGAGCTTCAGATACTTTCTTACTCTTTGTGCTCTGAAAACCCTTCGTTTTCTTTAACCAGCTGAAATTCAACACATATCCTCGCTTGATCTTAGCATGATTTTCGACTTAATCTGCATATAATCCACACATATTTTGGCATTTTACTTTGTACTTTAAATTTTTTTTTACAGCAAGCTGTTACCTAACCAGCTTTGACATTGTAATATGCTTGAAGTAAGCTACAAATACTCTATGCACTGCAAAGAATATAGACAGCTGTAGGTGTGTTAAAATGTTACGTGACCAAAAAACGAATCAAGGAAACACTTACAGGGCAAAAGGAACATCACCCAAACTACGATAAAATGTCATCACGAGGGCTTTGTTAGATGGAAGACTAAAGCTTCTGCCTTGAGCTCATATTTTTAGCATAAACACATACAGGTCTTGTCCTGTAATCAGTAGCCTGAAAAGCCATTTGAATTAATGAATACATTCATGAAAGTTTTGAAAAATCCAATTGTAGCAAACCCAATTACATTTTTGCCCATTCAGAAGAATGAAAATTGGCTAGGGAGGTAACCAAGCAGAGCTCAGTTTTAATGTTTACACCCACAGTTGATTGCATCTGCTGTCTGCAGCTTTACATTTTCTGGTAAGCAAAAACCACAAGTATTTAAAAACACACATTTTAAAACTTCTTTCTGCCTAACATATCTCAGCAGCCAACTATACTCAGTGTTTACCTATAGCATGTGGTAACAACCTGAGGAAAATTGAGCAATACATGCTAGTATAAACCTCTTCTGGTAGTGTTACTGAAGTAAAGTCTCCATTTAAATTACCAGTAGTTTGATGAAGAGAGAAAAAGGATTTCCTCCACTCTTTCATCACTTTTAAATATTCATTAACTCACTGCACCATGATGTATCATCATCCAAGAGAGTGGCGTGAGATAACTCGGAAACACAACAGTCAAAAATCCACTCTTAACTTGCAACTTAATAACTTGAGCACTGACCTTGCATAAGATGCTTGCTCCATATCCAAGGGGGGAAGAAGAGAAACTTTTGTTGTATTTCATTTTGTATTCTCTTTGATAACTTCAAGTGTCCCAGGATATGAAATCCTGATCGCAGATGCAATTTTCTGTGGTATGACACCACATAAATTCTTGGTTTGGAGTCTGAACTGCACAAGTGAGGTCACTCTGACAAAATGTGAAATCTTGGATTTGACACCTTATACTGGTAAATAAAAAGGCTAAGGAGACCAATCTAATGATGGCTTCCATTATAATAAACCAGGCAGGAAGGCTAAGAAGGAGAGACTGTACTTATGGCCCGCAGAGGAAAAGTACACTGAAAAAAAAAAGACAAAGACTTTCGCATGATTTCACAGTGTATGGAGCACTGGGGACTTTTCCTGAATCTATAATAAAAGGTGACAGCAGCCACAGAAATTGCAGCAGAGACAGGAAGCCCTGTCACATCTTTGCTGTGTGAATGTGATCATTTGCTGAAGCTTTTAGCAGGGATTGAAGCAGAGAAAGTGATGACTTTTATTACAAAACAACAAAGGTGCCTGCTTTTTATTAAAAATCAGGTGCAGTAAAAGTAAATTTTGAAGTGCCATAAAGGCACACCACCAATTTCTGGCTCAATCTCATACAACCAGTGCAATAAAAGGGGAGAAGTGAGTGACAGTGGGAAAAAAAAAAAAAGACAGAGTAGCCAACTTTCATCTCCTGTCCATTTTGAGAGCAGAAATCTTGCTGTGCCTGTGCTTGTTTCAGGGAGCTCAACTCCCTCCTCCCTGTGCTGCTGCTGGGGGTGCCGGCAGGGGCTGGGAGGACGCAGTGAAGCCAGGGGCACCTCGCTGTGCCAATGTGTGGGCAGGAAACAGAGAGATGCCTGTAGCCAGCAGCCACACAGTGGCTGGGGTGGTCTGCGGGTTTTCTGCAAGGCTGGCCACACATCTGCACAGCCCCTGTGCTATGCCCTGTCCCAAAACCAATACCAGTGCCTCATCCACTCCTTTGTGCTGAAGCCAAGGTTATGACCTTCTTGAAGAGTAGACCAGAATTTTATCTTAAAAAAACCACTAAAATTGGTTTTCACATACACATATTTCCAAACACTACTTTAGCATTAAAAGAAAATACAAAGTTCTTTAATGCAGGGCAGTTCCCAATGTCCTGGACACACTGTCCCAGTTTTCCTTTACACAAAGGCAACTGAAGGCAGGTATGCCCTGCTTTTAGGTTAATTTATCAACCATTTTTTTATCTCAAGTTTTGTTTTTCTTTTTTTTTTTTTTTTAGGTTAAATGAGGAGTTTTAAAAACAAATCACAACGCAAGAAACTAGGGACTGAACTCTAGTTGGTGGGAAAAGAATGCAAGAGGAATGGAAAGGAAGCACATTGGTAAAGGCTTCTTGCTTGGAGTCCATCATACCTCCAGCACCATTGTACCCCCAGCACCAGTTTTTCAGTGCAGAGCAGTGGCTGGAGCTAAGCTGCACTGGCAGGCATGCCTTTCCTCATTAGCTTCCCTTCCCCTGCTGGGAGCTCTACCTGTCACCCAGGTTTAGTTCCAGGTGGCTGTGCTGCTCCGGTACCCACAAGCCAGGAATTTCTGCCAAACTGAAAAGACTAGGAATCCTATCCATAAAGCACAGCAGGAAACCTGCACCAGTAGAAGATGAGACCACTAAGTGGAAGGGGAATAGCTCTCTAGGCAGCTTAGCAGGCTTGGGTCTACAAGGGGTGGCTTCAAAGAAAAATTTGCACAAAGAAAGCATGCAGGCTGCTACACAGGAGCCCCTTTTTAGGCAAGTAAGCCAAGGGAAGAGAAGTCACATTCTAATCATTAGTCACAGTTCAGTATGCTGTAAACATCAATTCTGAGATCATTGGTGTACCGAGCTAAGTATTTGGAGTATTTTTTTAACATTTTTTTTTAGTAAATTAAATACAAAAAAATGGAGTATTTCAAAGCTATTGTTCATCAAAGGACTGAAGCAAACATTTACAGTGCAGTTCATGGACAAAAAAGGGAGACTTAATTTCATCTTAAGTGTATCAAGCTCCTTTTGGATGTTATTATACTTGTTTAAATGAATCCAACTATTTGCTGGATAATGGGTTTCAGTTTTTACTTAATTTTATTTTATTTTTCTAAAATCCAATCTGATGTTCCAGCCAACACACACATTATTCTGAAGATTTATTGGGAACAAAATTGTTTCCTACGATTGTTGCAGAGTAATTAGTACCACCTCTCTGCTTTCTGTACAATGACTCATAATAATATGGAACATAATTAACTGTAGTATTGTAACATATATAAACACAAAAAACAAAGGGGGGCTATTCTGATACCATTCTGATCATACAGAATATTTTTTTTTATTAAATACTTAGAGAAAAACAAACAAAGGAGAAAAAAAATAAGATCTTTTCAAATACATCTGTCCCAGTTACAAGGAGATTAAAATCCTGTGCAATGGCTTCAGATCATCTACACTGCAAATTTAAGGTGCAATATTCTTTGTGTAAGATTCTAGGAGAAGATTCATTAAAGATATGTAATATGGCAGGATTAATATCTCTGCTTCCCTAGACCACCAAATTCAGACCCCAAACTATAATCTTTTTTACCTCCTTTAATTCTCCACACTGTTTTATAGAAATGCAGCATAGAACAAATCAGAAATGGCTCAATGAAATTATCACTTACTGTTTGTTGTGCTGAAACTTTCATCTGTTGCTGTCGTTGTCACTTTTACCACTGCTTGTGTTGTTGTACCTTGTGTTATACCTTGTGTAGCATTAGGCAAAGAAGACATGGATGCTAACAAAGGAAAGACATTCAATTTATTTCCTTTAGTTTTGTATACACACATGTGCACACACACAAAACACGCCTATTTCCCTGCTCGAAGTCTAATTTTAAATTAGCAAAAAAATATTTAATTTAAATTGAAGATCAACAGGGATAGGACTCCCAGAGGAAGCCACTGCCTGTCCCGTAGGTGGGTCATCCCACTGAAGATGAGCGATAATACAATTAGAAGGCCTAGACTGGAGCTGCCTCGAGCCTGATGGGGAGGAAGCTCCTGCACACTTCTGCAAGGGTTCAGCAAAGGGTTCACTAAGGGGTCTGTAAAATGAACTCCCAAAACAAGAGGCACTGCTGCCTAATTTCCTGAATGCCCACCTGAACAGCATCAACAATTGAGTGAAATTTTCACTTACTACTGTTTGTGATGGATTCAGTTGCAGCTCCAACTGCAGTTGTTGTTGTTGGCACTGATGCTTGCGATGGTGTTACTTGTGAAATTGATGCCTTCATGGATTCTGTTACTGCAAGAAAGGCATGCACATCTTTAGTGATCTATTTTATCATGCATAAATAAACATCACATATCTCCAGCTGCATTCTCTCACCAAGGCAGTGAATTTCTGTTTTAAATCTTGCCCTTACAGAGCTTTCTTACCCATTTCTGAAGAGGATTCAAAGGGTATATGGCTGGTTTCAGAGGTGAGGTTTGGCCTGTGAACAGTCTGCAAGTTGCCTACTGAAAGTTAGCAGCTGTATCTTCCAGCTAGCTCCTGAAGGAGAGGTGCTTGGCTTGACTTCCAAAGGAAGTGGTGAGGGGTAAGGAGCCTGGTGTGGATGGATGATTCCACTTTGCTGGACTACACCTCTGACCAGCACTTTGCTGCATACCTGTTTAATAGGATGAGGGATGTAAAATCTCCATAAAAAATTGTGAGTGACACAAGGGAAGAGAGTTTATAAGTCTCAGGTAAAGAGCCGAAGGGGAAGAGACTCTACTAGTCTTTGTGCAATTTCCCCTTGCTTGTCCACCTTGAGCCACATTTGAATCTTCTTCATTGGCCAGCTTTTCCAGACCCTCTTCCTCTGCACTCAGATTTTTTTGGGAAAAAAGGGCACCCAGCAGGCCTTCCTCTTTGGAGTGCAGCAAAGCTTTGGAGATTGTGCATGGTATATCAATAGCATTCACTAGTAAGTGATATTCCCTGGGGTGAACTCGGTGCCCTTTGTACCATAACTCCTAGTTCCCTCCTCCAGAGGAGTGAGACTTGGAGGCTAGGGGGTGGGGAAAGGGCTCCTGCAGGAAGCAGGGATCCCTTCCCAGCTGCTGCTGCTATGGAGATATGGGGACAGAGTTGCCCAAACATCACTAAGGCAATAGTAAGGTTTCAATCAGTGTGTCTTGCTGTGCGTGGGTACTGCAGGTCCCATGTGCCCCAGGCACTTGCTCAAGGGAATGGACTGGCTAAATTACTGCCAGGGTTTCTGGACTAAAAAAACTCCATAAATAATAATTTTGAGAGACCAGCTTTCAATTCTGTAATCTAATGCAAACAGAAAGTGATACTGCCAGCTACAGGGGCTTATTTAAATACCTACAACTACTACTTCTACTGACCTACTATGTCCTTTAGCACTTTTAATGGATGAGATACATGAAAGAATAGGAACAAATCACGACATGTCATATAATTTTCTCTCATAGGACTTAAATATGTCTAAATGCAATGTTCACACCTGAACTTTTAAATTTCATCTTATACTCTCTTTCTCTCCTCTCAGTTTTCTCGCTGTTCACCTAGAATAAGCAGAATGGACCTCCTTTCTCCACACTCACAAATGGCTTTAATCTTATAGTGGGTTTCTGATGCTTTTCTCATGGGCATAAGTAACAATGCTGCTTTCCTTTACACGACAAAAAGCTGCAAAAGAAATTTCAGTGAAACATTCAAAGGGTTGATTCACTGGGAGGTGTTTGGCCTTTCTGAAATGTCTTTTAAACAGACATAAACATCACAGTATCTGAAACATCAAAGAACTGCAACACAATTTGAAAAGGATTAATTCTTCTGCTGTAATAAACATAACTTTATGTAATAAACATAACTCTATTCACCTGGTTGTATCTTATTCACCTGCATTACTTGCATATAAAGTGTATCCTTCATAACCTCAGTGCTTTCAGCTCCACAGTAGACTCATTAGTGTCTCTAGCTACCAAAAATTAGAATACCACATTCATGTTTTCTTCTCTCACATGCATCACTCATTAAAAGCAACAGTCTTCAATATTCAGACTAGCAAAGGAGTTGATATTTAGCTCACATGAATGAAACATGGCCAATATTGATTTTTCATAACTTTCCATAACAAAGCTGCATAATGAAGAGAACTGAATGCGTCAGTTAAAGATGTAAACCAGAATCCCAGACTTTAACCATCTGAAGCAGGTATTTTCTCTGTTAGGTCTGCATAGTTTTAGGACTTGAAGTTTGATCTACTTAATCACGAAAAAGGAGAGAGAAAAGGGAGCTTTTGAAACGTGAATCTTGACATCAATAGTTTCAAGAAGTTATCAGCAGCATTTCTGCAGGTGACAGGTTCATGCACACGTAATCACTTCTATCAGCTGAGGCCCAACGTTGGCATTTATTGGTTATTTCTTTTCTATCAAAGTCCATCTTCCTCTTTCGTCATTCTACACCCATCAAATCAGCTACTTCCTGCTGCCAAATATCTTAATTGATGCTGTTTCCCAAATTATTCTCAATCTGACAATTTCTTGAACTGTCAGTCTTCGGTAACTTGTTAATATCCAATCTCACTTGAACTACTCTTGAGCATACAGAAACTCACAGAATTTCACCTTTTTCACCCAAAACAAAAAATGAAACCTGCTCAAACCAACTGTCTCCGTACTAAGATAGTTCAATCCTTTCTTTGCAGCAGAGTTTCATAACCACCCTACATGAAATAATTCACCTGATTTCTCCCTGAAATCGGAAAAGTTGAAAGCTAAAAGACAACAGGGGCTTCAGAACACCAGATAACAGGGAACTGGAACTCTTACCGGATTTTGATCCTGATGTAGGAACAGTTGCACTGACAGTAGGGGTTGTAAGGCCATCTTCTGAAATAGGTACAGAAAGAATCATATTACTTCTGTCGCCTTCCAGTTCTATTTAGCACTACATAGTCATATTAGCAGAGAGCAGCAAGAACCTTCCTGGAAAAAAATCGAGTTCAGAAGCCTCTCAGCAGAAGCAACCATATCATATTACTCTGCCAAAAATCTTTTCAATCTATATCCTAAATTTCTTCATTTTGCCCTCACTTCTACAATGTGGAGCATCTTCTACTTCCTCCCACCTTGGACTGCACATTATTTTCCAACAGGTGTCTCCAAGACTAGTTTGAGGGGAAAAATGGAGCTATTAAAGGTTTTTCACTATCTCCTCCTCTCCTTGAGTACAACCACATCTGCTCTGAGTCTTCAGGGTGGAGGATTAACTAAAATAACTGTCCACAGGAGCAAGCATCCATTCTCCTGCCTTGAAATAATAAAACTGTACTAGCTCCCTGGCTAGTATAAGCAGTTCAGGAAGTGTTTTCGACATCACCTTGGTCCCTATATGTGAGAGGAAAAGGAGAATTCATAAAACACGGCTTGAGAAGTACCAGGCTGAGTAATGACTGGCTTTCCCCACTGCCCTGAAGGCAGTGACTGCAGCTATAGGGATTTCACTGCAGTAAATTACGCCAGTCTTAAAAATTCTAGGTCAAGTTAGTAGGTGGGTATTCAATATTACAAAACAAACAAACTACCCAAAAAAGAAACCCCAACAAACAAAAAGCGAAGTAATTTCTGTATTTTCTGACTGTACTGAAAGGTTGTTGGCTTCAAACAAGATTTTCAGTCTTATTGCTGGTTTGTCCATATTTTTCTGGTACAAGAAGTTAGGGGGTGATGAAGGGGGTAGAAAAAAACTACATTGACTCAGAAACAGTGGCATTTCTCAACCATTTTACACTGCTGTGAGACAAGTGTGGGTACATTTGGGGAGGCCTAGATCAACTCTGTAGCTGAATGGGAGAGGAAAATGGCATAGGCTAATCCCCTAGTGCTTTCACGTTTGAAGCGTGATATCCTGTCATGCTGCATTAGCATCCTGTAATACAGACATTGCAAAACTGAGTCAGGACAGCATGTCACTATTCTTGTGTGACTCCATTCATGGTAATATCTGCTGGCATTCTCTCTTTTTTTGGCTACAGGGCAGAACAGTCAGTTTTGTTCCCTTTGCTCAGTGTGCTGCGCTCCGATTAACATTTCACGAGCACCACCCGAGGCCTGCCAGAGTCACAGATCTAACCTGAAAAAAAACCCCAACATAATACAATCTCAGGGGCTTTGCAGGAATATATTAAGGTCTAATCAGATGGGCCCTTACAGTGCCTCTTCCAGCAGTGTATTATCAGCCCTCTTGGCACCTGCGTGTTTCTAAGTGGTCTCAGTCCCTTCCCAGGGAGCCCCAATTCCCTGAGTATCTTTTCTAGGGATGCTGCTGCCTTCATAATGCCTCATCACAGCACATACTGGGCCAGCTTGTTGTGGGCATATCCTACAGAAAATTAAATGAGTCTCCTATGGGCCTGCTGCTGTCCCAGCTCTACTCCCCAGAACACATGGATACACTGACTACGCACAGTCTCGTGCACACTCCATTTAAAATATAGATCTTCCTGCCATTTAGTTCCCCAGTCAGAATAATGCTTTATAACCCACACTTGAAATACTTGGAAAACAAATTTTATCTGAAGAGACCTAAAGGCAATCTTGTTTCCCTAAGCAGCGAGCATTTTTCCATCTCTTCATTCTCATTATGTGCTGCTGACAGAGCTCCTCTAATCCCCCACACCACAAGGCCACAGCACTAGAACAGAATGTTTTTTCAACAGTGCCTACATTTCATATGGTTTTGTTTTAACATCTCTCAGTAGCTACCGTGTCTGTAGCACCAGCTAAACGTGCTAGCTGGCCAATTAGCTCATTCCTGAACTCATTTTTCTCAAAACTCTTCCCCTAACTCAGCCTGACTTTCTGGGAAGCCCACTAAAATACTTAGATTATTCATCCTTTAAAGATGTTCCATTTAATAACCATGTTGATAGGCCAAGCTTTCCTCAAAACTAAAAAAAAAAAAGGAATTTGAGGCACAGGTTTGTTATGAGTCACTATTTGCTGATTTTATCACAGGTTAGAGATAAACTAAGGTAAATTCAATTAACAGTATAATAAAGTAGAGTTTTCTGAATTAATTGTTTTCTTAAAAAGGTGAATAATTAAATATACTTTAAAGAGAAGTTGAAAGCAACATGCAAAAGACAGGATTGCGGGGGGGGGGGAACTGGTTGATTAAAAGAAATGATAGAACTGATGGCTTATTATGCTCTTATTTGCAATGTTAAGTTGTGACTAAGGAGAATCCTATGGGGGATAAAAGCGAGAGATCAAAAATGACTGAGAAAAGAATTTTCACCCATTAGAGACTGTTGTTAGACAAAGAGGGAGACAGAAAGCTTCATTTTTCTGCTCATGGCAGCTTGCCTGCAGCCTCAGGTGATGGACAACTAAGTAAAGCTACAATTGCATGTTTTTAGTAAATTTAGATGCAATGATCCCTTTGATACAAGATGTGGGAGCAGCCAAAATCTATGCAGCAATTTCTCCCACACAGAAACTGCTGCCATTTGCTGTGCTCTCTGGCAATAAACCCAGCTGAAAGAGCATATGTGACCTGTGATGTCTGGAGAACATGCAAGGAGCTAAAAGGTGCTCACATACCACACTGGGCTGAATAAAAGGATGATGGTGGTAGTGCTAAGACTGACAAAGAAAAAAAAACACGTCTTAGAGCAGATACCAAGGCAGGAAGAAATCAGAACTGAGAGAAAGACAAAAGGACAGGAAGATGAGAGGGGAAGGGCAGAAAGGTCTAGAGACAGTAAGACAGTCAGGGTGGCAGGGAAAAACGAGAAGGAACTAAGAAGAGATCAAAGAATATCTGACACATGGACAGAAGACAAAACTGAAAAGAGAGTAACTGTTGTGGTTTTGTTGTTTTTTGTTATTGGTTCCCCCCCAGGTTCACAGAATTTCTCTTTATTGTCTTTTCTGGATTGTATTTAAATGGTATATTTGTTCTAAAATGAAAGCAACAGTACAATCATTTGTATCTGGTCTTAAGATTTCTAAATGGACAAACTGAGACACTGAACTTACTAACTTCTTTTAAATTCAGAAGCAGTCTTTGAATTTAGACAGCGCTGACCTACAGCCACAGTTGTCCTCAAACTGCAGCTTTTGATGCAGGCTTCAGCCTCCAAGGTCTGAGCTTGGAGTTCTCATAATTCCTTACCTCTCTCTCTCTCATTATTTTTGCCTTTACACTGGGAATAAGAAAGGGAATAGGAAGATAAGCGGGTTCTGACCTTGTGTTAATTAGGTGCCTGTTACTGCTACAATCAAGACAGAAAAAAAAAAAAAAGAAGAAATGACTGCATGATATTACATCAGCAGTTCTGTTTATATCTTACAGGACACTACAGGGCACAAACCACAAAGTTTAAAACATCACATGAAATAGATATAACACAACACTGAATGCCAAAGCAAAAACATTTTTAAAGATTAATAGATTGTTCAAAGTAGATATTGATTACATTCATTACATGAATTACTGAATTTAACTGCTGTCTCGTTTGGCATCAATATCTGATTTTGAAAAGAAATTATTTTTATGGAAAATTCACTATCATTACAGAAATAGCAAGTGAAATGTCCTGTTCGGCATTTGTACTTGACCTTGCACTACGTAGACAAAACCATATAATTAAAATCCCTCCATTCAGATGAAGTACTTGGTCCAGCTTTAGAAGGGTGTTGAGAAGGGTGGGGATTCCTGGATGTGGGGAGCTATTGGAGAAGCATAAAAATCATCAGGAGCCTCGAGAAAAATAACTGCTCAGGAAGGATGTCTAGTTTAGAGACAGAAGGATTAATGGAAGGCAAAACAGCAGCAGTCAGCAGGTGAGGGGCTGCAGCAAAGACAAAAGAATAAAATTATGAAATGAGAGGCAATGGGCAAGGAAAATTTGAACTGTAAACCCTGTAGGTTTTCTGGTGCCTGTGTCAAGCTGTTGGTGTAATGGCCAAAAACTGGTATTTTAACCATTTTCCTGATGAGGATGTAATATATTCCCACTCAAAATCAGACCACTGCCCAATAGGTTGCAGCGAGGAGCAATCACCAAAGGGGTGTCCTGAAGAAACCTGTACATGTTAATTCACTCCTTCAAGGCTATAAAACAGAATTTATAATTGGTGTTGTTATGTCATGTCTGTTTACTGTATATTACCATAGAGTCATAGAATGGTTTGTGTTGGAAGGGACCTTAAAGACCACCCAGTTCCAACTTCCCTGCTGTCTGCATAGACATCTTCCACTACAACAGTTTGCTCAGAGCTCCATCCAGCCTGGCCTTGAACATCTCCAGGGACGGGGCATCCACATCTTCTCTGGGCAACTGTTCCAGTGCCTCACCAGCCTAACAGTAAAGATTTTCTTCCTTATATCTAATTTAAACCTACTCCCTTTCGGGATGTTATATTATGGTTGGTTGTGTGACCCTGGGCCTTTGCAAAGACATACAAGTCATGGAGGGGTCAAAGTTGTGGTTTTGCTTTCTATCTTACCATGCCATCAGAAATAAATAATGATCTCTTTCCAGCAAATGATAATTCTGTCAGCCCCCATGACCATGATAGAGCCTCCTGTAACAGCTGCTCCAGTAGTACCTGTGTAAAGACTGTACATCGAGACTGTACATAAAGTTCATTGAATATTTTACCCTTTCTGGAAGAAGTTATAGCTGCACTTGTAAGAAAATCTGGTACTAATGCTCTCAGAGTTCCCAGAGTTCCCAGAGTTCCCAAGAAACAGCTGCTGCCTGACAATGTGCACAACCTGTTTCCTCTTACCTTGGAGCTCTGTTGTCTACTAGGTTTGCTCTTTCATTTTCACTTATTGCTGCTTCATCTCTTCATTCTCCTATCTGATCTTCCCCCAGGCCCAGTGTAGTTCTTACACTTCTGTTATTTCTGTTTTCAGTACTCATTCGTCTTTCTTTCCCAGGGCATGACCTTTTACCCGAAACCTTGGGATAAATTTCTTTCTTCTTTTGTAATGCATTTTTGTGTAAAGGTTACTACATTCTCCAAAGGAAAAAAAAAAATTTGCCTAGATGATCTCCCATCTGCCAGTCACTGAACACTGTTCCCCTGTGTCGACAGAAAACCCAAATCTTAGGCACTGCTCAAATCCTACACAGGTCATTCAAATAGAACTCAAGTGCACCTGGATACATTAATTTAGGGGTCAAACTTAAGGTTTAAATCCTGATGTGGAACTAGCCCTTCTACATGGGTCTTCTCCCTGGTGAGGTTTAGCATTTAGGTGCCCTTGGCCTTTCCTCTTGAGTAATGTTTTGTGGAGGCCCAGGTTGCACTTCCAGCCTACAGCTTCAAGGATTTAATATGCTGCCAAGACACATATAAAGATGGTTTAAAGTAGCTGCCACCAATGGTTATTGCTGGTTTGTAACAACATGGTGTTGGACAGTTCTCCAAGGATCTACCAGATTTCCTGCACATCTGTGGCATCCACACTGCAGTGTTGTGCCACCATAAATAGTGTGTTGGCTTGGGGGTTCACTACTCTCCTGGATACATCATCACACTTAAGATACATGGCTGTAAGTGCAGCATAGGGATTGCTCACAGAATCATAGAATGGGAAAGGTTGGAAGGGACCACAGTGGGTCATCTGGACCAGCCTCCCCATGGTGACAGGTTAGTCACTGGTTGACAAACCAAAAATGGTAAACCAATACTATGCGAATTATTTAGAAAACCAGCAGGCAGTGCAAAAATAATCTCACAGGAAGCACAGATGCTTCCAGTCACAAAACCTGTCATTCAACATGTACTGTTAGAAGAGGTTTAAGTGCAATTTTAACAGTATTGGTTGAAACCATCAATTCCTTTCTTCCTATCCAAAACCTCTAAGATCACAAATACAAAATCTATAAAGGAAACACTCCGGAAATAAAACAAAAAACAAACAAACTTCCAGACTAGCAGATATTTTTTTCTGAAAGAATTAATTTTCTGGAAGCAATACTGTTTCTAGTATTTCATCCTTGAGGACTCTCACTTTAAATCTTTCCTCTATTGTCATATCAACTAGATTTTAAATGGGAATCAAGGTTCTGATGTAATCCCGTGCATGGCTGAAGCTGGTAACTGTGTCATAGAGGATGATAAATTAAACAGAGCCACTTGCAAACTTCATGAATTTGAAGCAAACTCAGAGAAAAATGCAACCTTTATGTCTTCATGTTCCTTTAGTATGCTAAGGCAATACAAAAAGCATGGCATGCCTCACACATACATTCAGATGTGTTTGTAATAGGGCCTGCACACAGCTATTCATGCTGTGACAGCACTCAGTGAAAGGAAAGCTGTGTCCCTAGTAACAGTCCCCTGCTGGATCACTGCCACTTCACTATCACCAAAAGTCAGAATTGCAAAGTGTTTTTCCAGCCTGGCCTCACAATGGTTTTGCACTGCTGCAAATGCTCTTAACGCAGCCTCCCTTGACGTAAGCCATTTTCCACCTCAGGATTGAATATCTTGCAGTGGCAACTGGAAGGGCAAAGTTACACCGATCGCGTTTAAGGTGAACCCCTGTGAGATGCAGTCAGATACTACAGGCACAAAACGATAAGGCAGGGAGAAAGGCCGCATTCTTTGCTGCCTATGCCAACCAGCTGTAAGCCTGTAGTTCCCGCTGCCTAGGGAGGTGGGAAACCACCTCCCGTTTGCCAAGCTGTTACCTTCCTTTCAGTCATGTCTCTCTTCAGCAGCAAACCAAAAACACACTACACAAATCCTACATATGGAGGTCTTACATTTAAGTTCAACTTTATACTTCTTCCCTGTAGCTGCTGGTCCTCGTTTGCAGATTGGTGTCACACGACAGAGACAATCTGCTATAAAAGAGTGGGAAAAACTTATAGGCAGGAGTACGGGGAAGACACAAAGGCAGTAAGGAGAAGTTCCTGGGTCAGAAAGGCACAACCTTCTCCCCGCAGAAGGCAAAAGCACCTGAAAACAGATGACAGAGATAGGCATTAGGGAAGTGAGAGCATAAATGCAAAGCCCCATAGCTGGAAAAGGAGGGACAGGCTCCTCCTGCATGGCATGGGAACGGGCAGCAGTGATTGGGGCAATGTGGGACTTGAGTTCTGCAGAGGAAACAAAGTGGGTGGGCTGGAGGCAGCCAGCAGCAAGAGCTGAGGGGGGGAAGAAAAAAGCAGGTAGCTGCCACAATTTCTCCAGCAGAGAACAGGGAGAGGGCAGGGAATGCAGCTTTGGTGCCAGCACTGCCCCAGTGCTCCATCAAGTGTGTGGCATGACACAACACCAGGCATTAGCAGGGAGCTGGTGGGAATTACTGATTCCTCAGGCAAATGGCTCTGTTTCCAAAAAGCCTTCTCAAAGCACCCAGCAAACAGCTCCCTCATTGGGACCCACTGCAGAGAGAAATACTGACAAAGCAGCTGCCAAGGACCAACCCCAGCTAACATGGGTTGTTGAGGGCTCTCTCATCAAAACATTAATGGGAAAGGTTGGATGAGTGCCCCCATGTTACTGAGTATTTGAAACAACCCAAGCACTGCATGCTTTGCCTCTCTGCATGTGTGGACATAGAAATCTGGACACTTCACTAGCCAGCTTGATGGGGTTTTTTATTGCCTCAGAAGAAATGCAAACTCCCCATCAAAAGCTTTTAATCACAAGCTTTCTCATTGCGCCTTCTGCTCCTACGTGAAGCCTGGTGGATATCTTTATTACTGTGTACTACAGAGGGATGAGAACACTGCTTGCACTCCATAAAACAATAAATGTGCTCAGCATGCTCATCAGCACTCCAGCTTGCCTTGAATGAAGGCTCCAAGCTCTGCACTTCTCTTTATTTAAACCTGTTAAACCTATTTAATAGGTTTTAATTAAACCCTTTAAAGCTATTTAAGACACCAGATTGTCACCTTTTGATGCTGATATATTTGTTTGCCCATGTGTAAGATAAAAGGTAGGAGTTTATAAGGGCTATTTTATAGTATGAAAAACGAACTGCCACCCCCTCCTTGTGTTAGTCATGCTAAATAAATTTGGAAAACGTCTTTAATGGGTGCAATGTTATACAGAAAGCTTTTTAAATATTGTGCATTGCTGAGTAGAACAAGAAAAAGAAATAAAGGAGAACCCCTTCCGTTGAAACAGGAAGGAATGAGAGTGTTGGTGTAAGTCACCTCCACCCAGAAGGTGGAAAGAAAACTATGTCCTTCTCTGGGTAATGCTTACAATGCTTTTTCCTTACCATGCTATTTGGAAGCCTATTTTTGTTTCCCAGGAAAGAGTGTGTTTGGGTAGGGCAGATATAAAACAGCCAGAGAGGAAGCTGAGTCCAGGTCAATCAGTAGCTCTCCTTTGCAATGTGCTGCAGCAATTAGTAAAGTCCCAGTTCTTCTGCTTTATGTTTGTGATCCAAATGCATCCCCAGCAACATGACTAATTGTACAATTCAGGAAAGGGTCACTGCAGTGTCTGCTATGATGTATTTATTTTTAGAACATCCGGGATCAGCCTAGACACCCGTTTGAGCCACACCCGCCCATGCCACTCTGTTCCTGACAAAGTTCTGAAAGCCTCTGGAGCATCAAAAACCAGTTCCGGTCAGAAAACTCTGTGGAAACACTGTAAATTGCTTCTATAATTAATGTAATTCCATGCTCAACAGTCTACTGAGACTCTCCTCTTTTCCACACTGCCTAGAGCAAAGGTTAAATGGTACAGACTATCCCAAAGGGAAGGACCCAAATGGGCTTTGCAAGCTCTGAGTGGAGTACAGTCTCACTGGAGTTACTTTATATGCAAGGATGAAGGGTATACTTTGAAAATATCTAGTCCCTCTAATTGGCACACGTAGCTGATGAAGACCTCCTTGTCTGTGAGCATCTTGCCCAGCTGATTGGAACTCCTGTTATTTTGAATTTCTACCAATTCACAACTGCTAAGATCAGACGCAAAACTGAAACTCTTTTCCCACACGCTTTATTCCTTTTAAAAAAACCAAAGTTGTTGCTAGGAAAGCATTTAAAACAGACCATCAGCACTGAGGACCTATCAAAGAGCAGTGGGAACTGCTGCAGTAGCCATGCCAGCTCCCATGCTAATAACCAGCTTCCTAGTGGAGCAGAGAGTGGCCCACATTCGGGATGCTTGGGCTTGTCAAAATCCCGGGCCCCAGTCAATGCACTGGGAAGTCATGGTGAGCTGGGAGCTATTAATCTCCTGTGGGCGAGCAGTTATAGACATCCCGTATACTTCTATTGGCATTTAGAGTAATTTTATTCCCCATGAAAATTACAACTTTTGTGAATAAGCTGTTCCATTCCTACACAAACTCTTCTACTCTTCTTCAACCTCTTCTCCTAGAAATGATCAATTCCCATTTCCCATTTTGCATCTGGAAAACAGCATTTTCTGCCAGCTCTTGGAAATGGAAGGTGAAAGCAATTAGGGAGGAAGCAGACAGTGCAGTGCAAGAAAGTGTGTCTAAGCCAATAAGATGAATTGTGCACTAGTTCACCTAAATTCAAGAGCATTAAGACATACCAGCCCCATGACTCCATTAGCACAGGGACATGACATGCAAAAGGGAAAAATAATGGAATTGTCTGAAACCATTTGAACTAGACAGGATAAAATGTGCAGAGAACCAAAAACCAGTCCTGCACTGGGAGGGTTTTTTCCTCTGATATGTGTGCTGTGTTCTTCCCTTTCTGTTGTTAGCATATCCTGGGCATTGCGTTATTTGGCATAGATCTCTAGTAAGTTCTTCCTTTTGTTACATGCTGGAAACTAGTGAGTTGCTGCAAATCCAATGGTTTGTTAAATACATTTGCTGTCTTCTGAATCACAGCAAATATATTAATGCACTACTCTTATAAGAAGAAACTTTCCTAAAGAGAACCAAAAGTTCTCTGCTGAAAGAGTTCTTCTGATCAGCCAGATTTTGGTGCAGCTACAATTTCTAAGAACTATGTGTTTTGTGTCAAAACAGAGTAAGATTCCATAGGATGTCCAAAAAGCTCCATAATTCAAAGGATTCAGTAGTTTTCAAAAAGAGAGTTTAACAGTCCTGCGCAGGAATGAGCAACTACAATGAAATTGCACACTGGCCCCAAATGTTTCATCTTGCCACATATTTCTGCCTTTATGACCATCTCTAGGAGTCAAGGGCAAATGAGGTTTGACAACATTACAGGAGTTTCAGAGAGTCTGTAATTCCTGGGAAAATAAAAAGCCCAAATGTTGGCTTTTGGAGACTTTGAATGGCCTTGGAAGCATCAGCCATGTATCATGTCCAAAGTTGCCTTTCTCTATTGGACAAGAGATTGGGAATTTGGGGGGGAATATTTGAATTTCACATTTCTTGAGAGTAATCCTCACCTATTTTTGTCATTTCACCTGACAATATTTGGTGATATTTTTGCTTCCACAACCTTTGAATGAGTTTGCAAACACTGATATTTACACCATCTATATTTCTGTGATATATAACCCATGCTGAGATGAGGAGGAGTAATTCATCTGTCTGGAAAGATGATTTCAGACTGTCCTCACACAGGAATAGATAACATCCCATGCACTAACATTTAGAAGGTTATCAACACTGTATTTCAGATAAAAACCTAGGCTTAATGTTGAGCATGAGAAAAAGTAGGGAAAATAATAAACCCCAAAGCAATATATGGGGTTCTGATCACTTCAAGTAATTAATGTGCAACGAAAACACATCTTGACAAATAAGTATTTTACAGAGAAAAAAGAAAAAAAATCATTGGCTGGGGAGGTTTGTAAACCTCCTGGCACAGTTTTCCTCAGACCAAAGCTTTTGCCATTCATATCAGTAGTTGCCTCAACAGCCAAATCTGTCAAGTCCCAAAATGACATTAATCTCCTGCTAAAGGTTATGAAAGAAGAAATCTGCAGGAAACATAAACATCTCATTAATATAATCATGGATTTAAATAATATAACCCTGAAGTTTTGATTACACTGATGCTCCTCAAACCAAGTACCACACTGAGAAATCACACCATTAAGACAAACTGAATGTGCTTTTTAGAACAATTACTTATCTTGTAGAAATCTTCAGACAGCAAGGCTGGTATAGTGCTCCCATCCCAGTAAAACCCATCATTTCTTTAGAGTGATAAGGCAAGGCAGAAAGCTTCCAGCAGATAAATATGATGTAAAACTATGCACCACTTACTCTGTGGTTTCGGAAACATGAGGTGTATTGCTGTCTACAATATGTAGCTAACACACACTCAGGAGCATGTTAGTGCCATTAAAAAAAAAAAAAAAAAGATTAAAACTTGTTTTAAAAATTCTATATTGACAAATAGGACAGAATCTGCACCTGTACCAAAGTCAGGCAAGCATCCACTTTCCACACAAAAGCAGTCAGAAAATCCTTGCCCTGTTACTAGTTTGAAAGATAACCTTTGGAGCATTAGCCAGTGAGTCTGGTTTGAAAGGAGATGTTGTCTTCCCTGACTGCTGAGAAAAAAAAATCTTTCTGAATTAATTTGGACCCCTCCAGACCAGCCTCTAGGATGTGTGAGGATGGCAGCAGAGGGCTTCCTACCCTCTTTCTGCAATACCCCAGCAGATCACAATTGCTGATTTTATTCCAAAATAATTATCACCGAGTGATAATCAGCACAGTTTTCTCACGTGGGGAGGTAGGCTCAGAAGGCACAGTGTAGAGACAGCATCATATTAAATTGTGTCAAACCACTTCTCTTAGTGCAGGTAGGTCTGGCTGGTACAGCATGCTGCTGTTATGGCATCCAAGGGCCAGTTTTCACAAGAGGAATGCCAGTGTATCACTGCCAGTATCTCAGCTGCTGGAACAGTGACGGTGACTTCCACAGCAGGACACGGTGCAAGTCAGGGGTTTGTCCCTTCCATTTACATCTGGGAAACCTATTTTTAGAGGGCTAGCTGAACACAAAAGTAGATGTTTGTCTTCCAAGGGAGCCAAGTCTGTAATTCTTGACTCGTTTGGAAATAATAGCTACTACGCACAAATCCAACATTGTCTTTCTGTTTTTTTGGAAAAAAAAACCCCAAAACATTAAAGGGTCTTTCTTGAGTTGTTGTGGTAAAAAATACAAACAAAAACCACCCCCTCTATCTCCACTTCATGAGGGCCACAAGTAATAAGGATAGCTTTCCATGCAGTTTTACTGTCTTTAGACTTTTAAGTTGGTCTGACTATCAAATAGTACCAGTTCAAAGTATTCCCTTCCCTAGGTTAAGAGTTTCTTGGAGATTACTTTTAACTTGTACTTTTTCAGGTTTTTTACATAGGACTCAGGTGTATAAACCATTTGAGCCAAATTCAAGGAACTTTTCCTATTTAGAAAAAACACCCCACAAAACCAAACAAAACCAAGCCTCAGACAATCTTTCTTTTTTCCTAAATTGTAATGGAATAAATACTAATAAGATCTCTAGATTTAAATACAGATAAAAAGACAGAGCTAAATAAAAAAGAAAACATCCTGGTAAATTTTCAGAGGAGACAACCATCTGTTGGGTATGGCATTATGCATTCTCAGATTTGGAGCTGAATGCTGCCGGCAACTTTCCCTTCATATTCGGTTTCAATTTATTTTGGCTGTAAATCACAATCAAGCAGGTATCAAGCCATCTGCTTCTATCCTCAGTAAATGCATTAAACTTGTCTTCAGGTTTGGGGCTAGAACATGCAATTTTCTTCTGGTCAGTAATAAATATACCTCTAAAATCCATTAAGCAAAAATTGCCCCCATATGCAAAAGATCTAATGAATGAAAGGAATGTGGGAGCAGGGGAAACAAAAAAGAACAAAAGAAATGTGTACAGGGATAAAAATTCAATATTCTATTAAATGTTATGATATTCTCCAGCAGTATAATTTGATCTTCGACAAAGTTAGTTTTGCAAAATGCTAGGAACAGTGAAAACGCCAACCCCTTTTTTTTTTCTCAACAGAAAAAATCTCAAGACATTCAAAGTTTATGCTCAAGCAAATTAAAGGTGTAAGAAAGCCTTATGCAAAGCCTATTCACATATCTCAGATTTTCAGAGATGAGACTATGATCCAACTCTGACAGTCTGTGCCTTGCTGGTCTTCCAGAGAACCGACATGAATAATAACCCAGACTGGGGGAAGACTATGCTCAGAACCTACAACTGCTCAAAATAGTTTAGCTAGTATTTAATTTTTAAAATGAATTTTTAAAAGACTTGAAGGCTTGTGAGCACAGAAGATGGAAAAGGAAAAGACTATCCATCTCCTCTAGTTTACACCAGCAAGAGCAGAGTTCAGGCAGCTGCACTACAGGAGCCCTGGTTTAGTGGAACTTTTCTCAAGCTGTCAGCCTGGGAGTCAGGATTAATCAGCTGCATTGTAGGGTTGGAATGCTCCACAGCATCCCCTTAATGGGGAAGGGGACTGGAAAACATATAACTGAGAGCGGATCAACAGTGTAATGGAATAGGTCCAAATTACTTCCAGGGGTATTTGGACCAGGCCCTCAATGCCAAGACTTGCTCATACCTTTAAAAAAAGGAAAAGCATCCTTGTTTTTTTGTAGTGCCATCAATTTTGACAGAGCACTTGGATAAAGTTACTGCTAGCTGTCAACAGGGGTCAGTAATCAGACACTAATAAACCCACCCACTGCACGTCTTCAACACGAGACAGTCCATTCCAGCTCCTACATTTGAGTACATAACCTGAAGGCATCCAGACTGATCTTAAGGGGAGCACAACCCACCCTTTTCTGCTATCAGTTCTGCAAGAAACCAGCCTGGGTGCCTGAGTGAGAAGGATGCTGTGACATGCTACAAGCACTTTGTGGAGGGCATCTGCTGTGCTGTGTTGCCACAGTCATGCTATATTGCAAGACCAAGGCATAGGAAGATGTTACCTCTAAGCACTTACATTGTAAGAATGTGCCAAGTCCTTTGCCCTCATCTTTTAGAAGAACAAACTTCACCTTTCCACACTTCAAGAGTAATTACATCTTAATGCAGACTCAAGCATTTATGTTTGATTACTATAATTTGACAATGTATTTTTTGACAGATTCCAGTGCTGTCTGTTTAAAGCTGGAAATGCTATGAATCAATGCAGAAAGCATTTCTATTTGAGTTGTTTTGGAACAGATAAGAATAAAGAGCAATATGCCAGGAGGACTGAACACCTTGAGATGAGCATGAAGGAATGTCTGTTTTAAGCATGTCATCTAACTTGCAAAGGGTTGAGAAAAGCCGTGAGAGGAGGGATAAGTCATCAGGAGGCTACCAACTTCCACATTTGAACATAACTGAGCCCCTAGTAATGTGATGACACAATCTCACCAAAGCATTAGGGGCTTTTGAGGATGTGAAGTCCTAAGACAAATTAGAAAATTGCAAAGAAAGGCTCTGCCAGCACACAGGCTGAAGACAATGCATGAAATTTGGAAGCCCCGCAGGAGATTTGGAGCAATGTTTACTAACCACAGTGGAAACATCCTTGTCCACTTGTGTATGATACACAAAAGACACAAAGACAGGCAACTTGTGTGTATTACATGAGAAGGTTGCAAGCCCACGGAATACTTGTCTTTGTAAGCTTTGAAGGCAAAATACCCCAAAATCTGGAGGAGTGAATATTAAAACACCAGGGTTTGATTTGAACTTCTTTAAATTTTACTGAGCATAATTTTAAGACACTAAAGGTGTTTCTAAGCAACTGGAGAAAAGTCTTGCTACTGTCTCCAGTGTTCAAAAAAGGGAGACTGAGCACAAGGGAGATTGGTGTTAGCATCCTTACCATCAGTTCCCCTCTTCAGATTATAAGATCCTGCCATTACAGCCCAGGACACTTCGGGAATCACAAAAAGAGGAAATCAAAAGACTTGGTCCAGCCTCATACTACAGACAATAAAACCACTTCTGTCTTAACAGGTTGATGCATGGGGTAGCCTGAAGGAAGATTGACCAGATTATGCACCTTTACTTTCACAAGGTAGATAGAGACATACTCCCAGTTTCTCCACAAATATTCTTAATTTTCCATTGTGAATTTACCAACAGAATTTTGCTACCATATCTACCTTGCAATAAAGCATTTAAAGAATACTTTACAGAAACAAAATTGTTCAGAACAAATGGATAATATATAAAATTTGCTTATTCACTGTCATCAGTTCTGCCACATTCATATCATGCAGAGGAGGGAAAATCCTTTTTAAAGAAAGGATTGTATAAAATTGACAGAATTCCTCCCACCTTTGCATGCTGCATTCTGGTAAGCTTTATGGACTGTTGTGTTAAATATGCTCTTTTTGATGCAACTCCACTTTGCTTTTCAGAAATTGTGAAATTAAAGCTTCAACAATGACAGGAAGGCTATTTTTACTAGGAGTAGCAGACAGAGAATAAATAGTACTTCAACACAGACTTTCAGGGCTTGTACTTACTTAACATAGTTTTAAAAGCAGTTCTTTCTGTGGCACAAGCTTATTTTTAATCTCTTTTATTGATTTGCTTTCCTTACAGCAATGAGCCCAAGAAACAGCATAAGATACATGACAAAAGACTAGATTTTAACACATAATCTGAGCAAAAGTTGATTAACTTTGTATAGATCAGTTAATCTGTTATCTATTTCCTATTAGATACCTATCTAATAGATAGATGTCTACTTATTATCAGTTTTTAAAGTTCTGATTCATAGATCCCTTGCAGACAATCTGTAGGCATTTGTGGAAGCTTTGGCCCAGAGGACCAGCAAAGGAAAAGTACAGACAAAAGGCAGATTTTACTTCAAATGTATCTTTTGACAAAGGCGATGATAGATTCTGGCCTTTGTTGCAGTTTCTTTCATCTTTTCAGGGCTACCAATATATTTCACTTTAAAAGCATGATCTTTCAAGGGAAAGAATAATGAAAACATCAGATTAGCAATCACGTGAACATCAAAAAATTTGATTAAATCTGTACATTTGAGAATCATGTTTAAAGATTACTGCACCTAGTAACTAACACCACCCCTAGGCTTCCATCCCTTGCTATTTGACACTTGATAAATGTTGTAAGCCCCTATATCTTTGGGGGCAAAACTAAAATAATCACTGAGAGATACTCTTGGCCAAACTTATTGCTGGCATAGTGCCAGGGAAATCCATCAAGATAGATCTGATTTGCAAGAGCAGTATTTGCAAAATCTTTCAGACATTCCAATTCCACCCCCCCCTCCCCCTCTACAAAAGATGCTTTATTTCTTAGAAGAAAAACACAACTGAAAACTTTTGTAAATATATCTCTGCTTTTAGCTTCTCTTAGATTTAGGAGCTTCATGATACCTAAAAAGAAAGCTGTCACAAAAATACAACGGCAGGAAAGTTTTTTGATAGAACACATACAACTCAACTACCAGTTAGTGCCTTCTTTTCCTCCAACTCACAGTCTTTCAATCACTGCAGTGGGGGAAAAAAAAAATAAAAAAAAAGCATCCAGCTACTGACAGCTAAGCTTTTGCTCACAAAACACCCCACAGATGTCTGTCCAAGAAAGCCAAAGAACTTACCTCCCACAGTGCAAACACAGAGTACAGCTAAGAAGAAGGCGGCAATCCCCAGGAGCTTCATGCTTAGTGGTAATGGTGGTAGTGGTGGTAATGCTGTCAGCTCTCCCTTACACAGCTGGGCAGGGAGTGCTCTCTCACTCCGGGGCAGGCCTTAATTACTCCATGGAAAAAGGTGTGTAGAGACTGTGCCTAGTCACTGCCCATTCCTGCTTATTTTGGGGACTTTGATAAAGAACAGGAGGAAACACAACATACTCCCTCTGGGAGTTCAGTGCAGAGGAGATTTATTGTTTCAGTTCTTACAGGAACTCCTTTTCTTTGGCAGTGAACTGTGTTTTTGTTAATACGTTATTTTGTTCTTCTTCGGTCACGAGGTCAGGAAGGTTTCTGAACAGAGGCAAATCTTTCCTTCGAATATGCTATACATCACCAGCCTTCTCACTGTAGTTTGTTAAACTTTTAAAGAGGACATTTATGAGAAGTGAGGGAGCCCAGGTAACAAGGGATAACACAGAGAGGAACAGAGTACCAAAACAAGCAACAAGAACCCTCATCTGGCTTGGTTTTGGGTTGCGTAAAGTAGCCTTGGTGAAAATCATAGCTGCTAAAGGTAGAGAGAGAATGCCTCCCTGAGAGAGCTGCCATCCTGACACCAACAGGATGCAAGGGGCCACCAGAACTGGGCAAGGAAATGACTCCAGCAAGGTGCCCCAGCAGGGAGAGGCTCTGGGCTTCTCAGAGTTAGAGCTGGGGTGTGGGTTTTTCCTTTAAGTGGAAATGGGTCCTCTTTATTTCTTTATTTTTTAAAAAATGTGAAAAGTTGAAACTATGGAAAGGTTTTTTTATTCTTCTGTATATATAGGTACTTGTTGGGCCATGGGATGGGAATACAGTCCCCAAAGCAAGCCTCTTACCTGAGCTGTCTAATCAGCCACCACAGAATTGTTCTCTCCTGCTCAGGACCCACTGACCTGGGAAACTTTGGTATCCCTCCTTCTCACAGCCTTTCTCCAATTTCTGTGGAGGAAATCTGAGCAGAGTTCTAGAGATAAAGGCTATCAAAGCATGTTCTTGTACTGCTCTTGTGCTCCGTGCCTTAACAATTCAAGGCAGCTAATGGCATTTAATCACAAAACTTCAACCACAATGAGAGTGCAGTGCAGTATGTTTGCTCTTCTCCCTCTTTGTCATCTCACAGGAAAAACTGGTGGAAAAATTGACAAACAGCCTGAGTCATTAAATAGTCAACTCTACTTATTTCAGTAATACAGATTTTTTTTTTTTTCCCTAATGACTGTTTCTCACTATACGGGGAAGTTTTGGAATGGCTTCACATGCAGGAACTCCCATGAGCTAAGCCACAGTGCTTCCAACCACAGTGCAGTTTTATTTGTGGGATGAGGAAAATGGTAGCAGCTCAGCATCATTGTGGAATCATAATTGTTTAGGTTGGAAAATACCTTTAAGAAGGTCACTAAGTCCAACCACTAACTTAACACTGCCAAGTCCATCACTAAACCGTGTCCCTAAATGCCACATCTACACATCTAAATACCTCCTGGGATGGAGAATCAACCACTTCCTTGGGAAGTCCATTCCAGTGCTTGACAACGCTCTGTGAGGAAATTTTTCCTCATATCTAACCTGAACCTCCCCTGGAGCAACTTGAGACCACTTTCTCTTGTCCTCTCCCTTGTTAATTGGGAAAATTGACCCACACAACTTTTGTTTAAAGAAATCACGTTGCTATATCTTAAGACTACGACACATCCTTTGCCTATTGCAGGTGATAGAGGCTGGTGCTCAACAGAAATCTGATGGTAGACAACGAATTGCTGGCACTTCATTTGGACAAGCTTATGTATTTGCATCCATGAGAGATGCAAACATGTAAGTTCTCCTTAGGAAGACTGTATTTTCACCATTATTGAAAAAGAACACATGGTAATACAAACTTCACTGAGAAAGTGGTGGGCCACGCAGTGACACCTTTGTCAAGTTGATTGGAGCATATGGCAGGGAGTTATTGCCAGTGCTCTGTTTTTAGGCTAATTTTGTGCTGCCATAGGACCTGAAGCTAGAATGGGCTAGAAAAGCAATAACTACTGTAGCAGAAAGCCTTCAATAAAAAAAAGACAAATTTGAACACAGAGACTGAATTCATCCCAGGTTCCTGACGCGATAAGAGGGTAACTTTTCATTGCCAAACCACAACCTGAAATGTTAATTCTGAAGAAGGAATATTATCTTGACTGAAGTGAAAGCTCTGACAACTCATGAAGGCATGAGGACAGGATCTCTACTTTGGGTTCTGAGACCCAGACAAACTATCTGAATGCCTAAGAGAGTACTGACTTGGTTCAGTGCTGCTTATCTGAGTAGCAGCATCCCAAGGAGTCCTCAGCCTGCTGTTGCTGCTGCTGAAGATGGTGACTGTGGTGGTTACCTGCAACTCACTGAAGGCAGAAAGGGCACAGAGTGTTGCAGCCCTGCAGCAGCTACCCATATTGTAGGTACAAGTGTGGAAAAGGCTCCCCAACCTCGTGCAAGGGGTTGAGAGGGAGAGAAAGAGAAAGGGACAGAGAGTCCAAAGGCAGTTTACTGCCTCCCTGAAGCTTTAGAAGAAGTACATCCCTCGGAGATACTAACATCAGCTTCAAAGGAAACTAACTTTGGCTGGATCAAACTTGGATAGCAGCAGCAGCATGCACAGTAAGAAATAATAGGAATAGCAGAGGAACAGCTCAAATAACTCACTAAAAGAAAAGCTCTGGCTAAAGCTGAGTTGTAGTTGTAGCTTCTGACTTGGATTATCTGAGCTACAGAAGAGATTTTCAGAACTCTTGTCAATGAAAACAGGTTTTTTTTGCTTTACAAAGAAATCATTTAAACTTGCAGAGGTCTTTGCAGCAAAAGATTATTCCTCTATGTGTTAACTGAACAGAAATCTTCTCTTTTCCTCCCTACTGGCAAATAAGTTTTCCCTTACTGAATAAATGTTTTCCTTTCTTTCCTCAAACTAAGAAACTTAGCTGCAGTGCCAACATGTACTTTGTTTTATAAAGACAAATTTGGTCATAGGTACTGCTGCCAGCTATGGTATTGCTGGCAGTGTTGGAATATCTGGAGTTTCACTTCAAGCCCCTGAACAAGTGACTGTGTGGCAGTCTGAGTTTTCACATTTTTTTCAAGTAAGAATTTAGCTCTCCTAGTTGCAAAAGAAAAGAGCACACTAGAGAATGAAAGGACTCTCTGTTTTAAAACACCGTTATTTTGTAGGGTTGGGATAGTTTGAGTTATATATTTGTTTTTGGCAGTGTGGTATTTCATTATTAAAGGGAAACCATTTGCTGCCATGGTGGATTTGCAGCTACAGCTTTATTGGTCTCAGGCTGTATTTATATTTGTATGTTCTTTCTTGGTTCACGTTGCTTGGAGCAAAACATTGCCTTTTTATGCACAGTTTTCCTAGGAGGTTCAAATAATCCCCATCAGATTTAGAAAATGTAAAAATTTTACATATTGTTCAATATTCTTGAAGCACACTGCATAAAACAGGTAATAACATGGACAGCTATGCTATCCTTGCTGTGGGCTGCTGACAATTTCCAGTACGGGTGTGAAGAGTCAATTTGTCAAAGTCCTTAAAAAAGCAAAAGTAAAAAGATTGAAAAAAATAATGAGTCTTTGTTTTTTTACTGAAGCGAAGAAACAAACACACTGACTAAATTTTCCAGCCTTTCCTATTGATGCTTGCTATCCTTTCCATTGATTTTAACTCTTACAGCAGAATGATAGAAAAAGAGCAAGCTGTCTCAAACTATTGTTTTTCTCCGTCTGTACTTCAGCAAGTACCTTTAAGGCAGTTTTTTATCAGAAATAAATATGACTTACCTGTACATTTAGCTATACTTCCATAAACAGGGTAAATTTGCATTGAAAAATACAGTTGTAACAGTGCAGAAATACATTGTTTAGTTATGCTTCATATTCTTTTTAAAATTGGTTTTTAAAGTACTTGGGTTTTACTCCATTACATATGTTAAAACTTTAATATAAAGTTAAACTCCAAAGAACTTGAATTTAGCAGTAGAAAACTAAGATATTTTGATAGTTATGTATAGAAGTTACTCTAAAAATTCATGCTGTGGGACATATAAAAATATAGATTTTTTTTTTCTGAATTTTTTATGGAAGCATTGGAACATCTCATGGACTAGAAATGTCAGTGTCCACATTCCTCTGCACGAAATAATATTAAAAATATGAAAGATCGTGCCCATAAATGTATTTAATTGCTTAAAAAACCCAAGACAGGGACCTTTACTTTGAAGGATGGAACTGCTTAAATCTCATTGATTTGATTCAGAGCCAGCTGCTAATGTGAAAAATTCCACTGAATCTCTAAGTGCCTAGATGCCTTTATGTAGGCACTAAAGACAGAAACACATTTAGTCTGGGGGTTTTGTTTGGGTTTTTTTTTCTTCCGAAAGATATTTTCAAGGCCAGTAGAATTACCGCATCTCTGGCTATCAGAGGATTGTTTATTTGCATTACCAACAGACTGTGGCAATGTCCATTACTGCAGAGCATGTTTTCCCTATTCTTACATACCTGGAATTTTATTGATATACTACAGGGACTGAAAACATGTTTGAAGGATCTGGCTCAATTGTTTATTCACTTGCAATTGATACAAGTGGACCATATTCATAGAAATGTAGTTGCCACTCAACTAGAGTGCTGGATTTCAAAGGATTGTTGTATGTTTGAGGTATTCAGAAGGCACACATCACTACTGAAAGGCTGCAGCAGCCTTACACTCCTTAGCTACTTCTGTCCCTCTCTTTCCCACTGTACATTCCCATTGTTGCTGCAATCAAAACACGAGACAGAAGGAGGGCTCTGCACTTACATGCTTCATGTTCCTGTTACAAAAACTGTATCTCCATCCTGAGCCACAGTTTATTTCACCATTTCATGAGTCTTGGGTATCGATAAAGACAGTCTCATTTCTGTGCTCGGTCATTACATCCTAATCTAGTAGACAACAGGTTTTAATGGAAGGGACCAATTTCCCCTATACCTTGTGACTTGGTTCACTGGCTTCAGGAGTTATTCAGTTACTCACATATTTGAAAAGCTGTTTTTGTTGATGGTCACCATGTAGTTCTCCCTTGACCTTGTGAGCTCTTTGCTTGGAGTGGCAACGTGCTACTTAACAGCCAAGGTCCTTCTAAGGACACCGCTCTAGGTTCATTCCTTCTCTCTTGGTGAGCTACTGATGTATGGATATTTTGATCCTGTTAGTCTGAGAGAAGGCTAAGTATAACTACAGTAGCTGCAAGAAGAAAGTTATGGAAGCACAAGTACTGCTGTCCCAAGCCATATTTCATGCTTATGTATGGGCAGTCAGAAGAGCTGGAAGAGAGAGACCATAAACAGTTATTCCAAGGATATATTAAAAAAAAAAAAAAAAAAAAAAAAAAAAAAAAAAAAAAAAAAAAAAAAAA
>NW_020955620.1:455207-466377 GCF_003031625.1 Empidonax traillii | reverse complement strand
TGAAGAGTCAATTTGTCAAAGTCCTTAAAAAAGCAAAAGTAAAAAGATTGAAAAAAATAATGAGTCTTTGTTTTTTTACTGAAGCGAAGAAACAAACACACTGACTAAATTTTCCAGCCTTTCCTATTGATGCTTGCTATCCTTTCCATTGATTTTAACTCTTACAGCAGAATGATAGAAAAAGAGCAAACTGTCTCAAACTATTGTTTTTCTCCGTCTATACTTCAGCAAGTACCTTTAAGGCAGTTTTTTATCAGAAATAAATATGACTTACCTGTACATTTAGCTATACTTCCATAAACAGGGTAAATTTGCATTGAAAAATACAGTTGTAACAGTGCAGAAATACATTGTTTAGTTATGCTTCATATTCTTTTTAAAATTGGTTTTTAAAGTACTTGGGTTTTACTCCATTACATATGTTAAAACTTTAATATAAAGTTAAACTCCAAAGAACTTGAATTTAGCAGTAGAAAACTAAGATATTTTGATAGTTATGTATAGAAGTTACTCTAAAAATTCATGCTGTGGGACATATAAAAATATAGATTTTTTTTTTTCTGAATTTTTTATGGAAGCATTGGAACATCTCATGGACTAGAAATGTCAGTGTCCACATTCCTCTGCACGAAATAATATTAAAAATATGAAAGATCGTGCCCATAAATGTATTTAATTGCTTAAAAAACCCAAGACAGGGACCTTTACTTTGAAGGATGGAACTGCTTAAATCTCATTGATTTGATTCAGAGCCAGCTGCTAATGTGAAAAATTCCACTGAATCTCTAAGTGCCTAGATGCCTTTATGTAGGCACTAAAGACAGAAACACATTTAGTCTGGGGGTTTTGTTTGGGTTTTTTTTTTCTTCCGAAAGATATTTTCAAGGCCAGTAGAATTACCGCATCTCTGGCTATCAGAGGATTGTTTATTTGCATTACCAACAGACTGTGGCAATGTCCATTACTGCAGAGCATGTTTTCCCTATTCTTACATACCTGGAATTTTACTGATATACTACAGGGACTGAAAACATGTTTGAAGGATCTGGCTCAATTGTTTATTCACTTGCAATTGATACAAGTGGACCATATTCATAGAAATGTAGTTGCCACTCAACTAGAGTGCTGGATTTCAAAAGACTGTTGTATGTTTGAGGTATTCAGAAGGCACACATCACTACTGAAAGGGTGCAGCAGCCTTACACTCCTTAGCTACTTCTGTCCCTCTCTTTCCCACTGTACATTCCCATTGTTGCTGCAATCAAAACACGAGACAGAAGGAGGGCTCTGCACTTACATGCTTCGTGTTCCTGTTACAAAAACTGTATCTCCATCCTGAGCCACAGTTTATTTCACCATTTCATGAGTCTTGGGTATCGATAAAGACAGTCTCATTTCTGTGCTCGGTCATTATATCCTAATCTAGTAGACAACAGGTTTTAATGGAAGGGACCAATTTCCCCTATACCTTGTGACTTGGTTCACTGGCTTCAGGAGTTATTCAGTTACTCACGTATTTGAAAAGCTGTTTTTGTTGATGGTCACCATGTAGTTCTCCCTTGACCTTGTGAGCTCCTTGCTTGGAGTGGCAACGTGCTACTTAACAGCCAAGGTCCTTCTAAGGACACCGCTCTAGGTTCATACCTTCTCTCTTGGTGAGCTACTGATGTATGGATATTTTGATCCTGTTAGTCTGAGAGAAGGCTAAGTATAACTACAGTAGCTGCAAGAAGAAAGTTATGGAAGCACAAGTACTGCTGTTCCAAGCCATATTTCATGCTTATGTATGGGCAGTCAGAAGAGCTGGAAGAGAGAGACCATAAACAGTTATTCCAGGGATATAAAAAAAAAAAAAAAAAAAAAAAAAAAAAAAAAAAAAAAAAAAAAAAAAAAAAAAAAAAAAAAAAAAAAAAAAAAAAAAAAAAAAAAAAAAAAGTGGGTTTGCAAACCTAGAGAAAGGAACTTCATGTCATGTAAAGACTCACACGGAATGTGTTTATAGGATCTGCATCCTGCCCTGAACTAATGAAATGGGAAACAGTGAGTCAGTCTCAGTTTCTCATGTTATTTGAAGTGCATGGAAAGATTATACGGTTGGCTGTCTCAGAAGAAACAAAACAGAAGTATGTGTTTGAACCATGCCTTAATTTTCCAAAAGGCTGAATAAATCCAACTGCTATCTATCCAGACATATATCTTGTCTTTATTGTGGTAAACTGCAATGAGCTCATTCTGCTTGGGCCTGGTTAAAAAATAGGCAGCCATGTGAGACTGCAGTGGACCTCAGAACTGAAAAGGAAGATATGCTTTCTGTTCCAATTGTACTTGTCATTTTTCCTGTGCAAGATGTTATTGGACATTAAGCTGCTGAGCTGAGTTTCTGTGGTTTCTCTTTTCCATTTGGTTTTCTCTGCACAAGCAATGGAAAAATGTATCAGATTTCTCGTCAGTCTTATGAGGGGATAGTCTGCGCATTGGTCTGTCTAAGCTATAGTTTTTAACAATGTCAGCTTTGTTTTTAAACCACTAGTGCCAGAAACATCTTAGAACATTATAGAATATCTGATTATAAGGAGCCTATTGTACTTAAATACAAGTATTGCAGCTTTCCCAGCAGTCAACACTATGGCTATGCTAGTATCCCAACATCTGTTATAAACCTGTTTTCACCCACTCATTGCAGGAGTACAAAAAAAAAGTTTGCTCAGTTTTGTTTCTGTTCGTCACTGTTGTGAGATTTGGAGGGCTTGGGCTACTTCTCAGAAGACCCTGGGAGCTTCTGAGCTGCAGGACATGGGGCTGGAAAAAGGGGGAGTTACAGGAGATTTGGCAGCTGTGCAGAATTTAATGCTGGGCAGATAGAGAGTATGCAGGAACTGCTGGGCCAGCACACTCATTTCCTGCATCTCTTATTCCATCGAGAAAGTGAGGTAAGGAGACGATTCATAATGAACAGCTTCTGGAACTCATAAGAAGAAGTCAGAATCCAGATATTATGAATCTTAAGTTATGTTCCAAGACAACATCTAGGAGACATTTTGTTGAACAGAGCCGCCTCAAACTTAAGACAGCTCTTCTCTGCTTGGCATTTTTCCTTGTAGCTTTTTTTGTTTGTAGCTGTGTCCTGCAATCCAACTTCCAGCATCGATAGGCTTGAACTCTTTGTGGCTTAACCTCCTTATCCAGATTAGCTGTTAGTGTTGCTCCTTGGTGTCTGGCTTCCCAAACCTTCATTCCTTTGGTGTATTTCAGACTTCCTGTTATCGCTATCAGAATGAGTCCTGCTGGCAAGCACTTTTTGACACATGCAAAATACAATGCATGTCTGGCCTGATAAGGAAACAACATCGCCAAGAAAAGTAGGTAAAACCCCTGTGCCAAAATATACCCCCAGCATTCCAGCATCCTAGAAGCCTGCATATCTGCCCCTTCACAGATACCATAAACATTTTCCTGTTCTCTGTGTTTCTACTTTCCTATTTATTCAGTAATCCAGATGGGAATAAGTGCTTTCCACAGCATGTAATAGTTAGGCAGTAAGTAGCCAACTGAAAATAAAAGCATTTTGGGTACCTGCTAAAAGCAGGTATTTCAAATCGTCCACAGATAGCTGGAAAACTCACCAAAAAAAAATCCCACATACATACTTTTGGTAATCTGTTATATTGCTGGGCAGTTTGTCATCAGGAACACACTGATTCACATTCATCTCTGCTTATGCTCACCTAAACTTTTATTCCAGACAGCTGGGATATGATTAAAACTCTTTTAAGGGAAAATGCTCGCACCAAACAACAGACAGAAACAGACTACCAGCATTCTGTGCTGCCACATACTGCATTTAGTACTGTTCAGTAGCACTGAAAACTGCTGGTAGCTGCTAACAAACCACTACATATTATGCCAATCACTTTTTAAAATTAACTTTCTGATAATAGCTGTCATATATTTGCAGTTATAAAACTATGCTCTGAGATGTTAGCAGCAACACCACTTTATCTCAATTTAACATTAAAAAGTGCTGATCTGTAGTCAAGACCTAGGCAAATAAGTTTGGGGTACCACGAGAAAATGGCTAAGCAAAGAATAGTTTAAAAAAATTGCTTTTTTCCTACATCTCTCCATGAACAACAGGATTACATACATCCTACATATTATGCTCCAACAAGTTAAGATAACTTATTTTTCTTTACAGTTGGATCAGGTTAGGAGCCTCTTAACCCCCACGGCTCAGTCGAAAAGCGAAACCCCAGTGAGCTCTGGTAAACCAACAGAAGTTACAATCAGAAGTTCAACACTTCAGCCACTGAAGGTAATACTTAGCTTTCGTTTTTGTTCAGTGCAGGGAATAGCAGGTGGACATCAATTGCTTCTACAGATTAGTTATTTTTGTTTCTTGAGGGATGGGCAAATAAAGAAGGAACAATGTCAAGGCTGGGACAATGGTATTCACACAACTACCATTTCAGGATGAGTACCCTAGTTGCACTAATGAAGGAAGTAAGCACTCAATAAAACTACGGCACATTGTTTTCATCTGACTTTCTACTGCCTGAATGGTTTAGCTAAAGACAGTGAGTACTGTCATCAATGGGAGCACATGAAAACAGGTTAAATATCTTTTAGAGATAATGCACCATGGTTTGAGGCAGAGATCTGTCCCATATTTTTATAGAGCCCTTGCTATCCTGAGAGTCTTGAGGTAGAATTCCTGTCTGGAAAATGTATAATTTATAATTTATTAATCCACCACTTATCTAACTTCTGTCATCACCAACAGATAAGGAGACCTGTTTTCAGCCTGTGTGTGCAGAACACAGCTGGGGAGTCTGGGGGTTAGTCCGTCAGAGTAACAAGATGGAATGCAAAGTCTACCCAGGGCTACCTTAGGTGTCAGTTCCTCAAGCATGGCCTATCAGACCCATGTGTTAACAAAAGACAGGTAGAAATAGCCAAAACCTGTGACGTGACATGCTGTTTCATCACATTTACTGAAGTACATGTAATGACAGCACAAAACTCCTCCTTTGCAGGAGTATTACTGTACTGGCAGAAAGCTCAGTTTTGCAGAATGGCTTCATCCGCACTAGGAGGAATGTAAAGTGTTACCCTTTGTTCAGTACTCCTTAAGGAAGCCTGATATTTTTATTTTGTTTAATTGGTATTACTTAATTGTTTTCTGTCATCTTCACTGCGACAGATCCTTACATGAAGAGACTCTTTCAATATAGTTTATACCTGCTGGAAATCACTGCCTCACCTGATGCTTGGATCTCCTTACTGCTAATACTGGATCAGCTCAATACTTGAAAGCAAAAAGCATTGGAAAGCACAGGTGTTTCAAGAATTAATATCTAGACATTAGTGCTGCTCCAGCAGAACACCAGTGAGCAAGAGGAGCAATACCTGACCAGCCAGCCCCTCCTCTGTGGTCTCTTTGCCTTTTTTAACTCTTTCTCTTTTTTTTTTTTTTTTTTTTTTTTTTTTTTTTTTTTTTTTTTTTTTTTTTTTTTTTTTTTTTTTTTTTTTTTTTTTTTTTTTTTTTTTTTTTTTTTTTTTTTGAGTAGGGAGGGGAAGAAGAGCTCCTGCACTTCAATCTCTTCATAGCAATTGGCGTTAGAAATACTTTCATTGCCCCGGGATCCCGTTGTTTAGCTGGGAGGCCCCAGGGTGAGTCACTGAGCCACCCGCCGCAAAACAACAGGAAGAGTCACAAAATCCTTCAAGAATAACAATGACTGGGAGGTGTCTTCATCCAGGCTAGATTGCTGACAACATTTGCAATTGCATTAGAAATATGCTTCATTCAGGCCATATTTTTATTTTATTCCCTCTTCTAAAATGGATTTTTTTCAAAAAATATTTCAAACAGTAGAGATGATGAAATACCATTTTATCAAGCTTACAATTTCATGAGTTTTCCTACATTTTGTTGAAAGATCTGTTTAATAATTTTCTTAATATTTAATAATCTTCAAAGTTGGCGTTATATATCCTTCTAACTCATGTTTGGGAGAGCGAATAGCTACATTTCTTAAGAAATTTAACTGAAAATAGTATTTTCTGGTGTTCAGATAGACCAGAGCGTCACTTGAGCCAGGCCAGATCTGCTCTCTAGACAGAGTTACTGGGCAGATTCTTCAGATCCTCCCAGACTGGTCTAACTGTGCTCCCAGTGAAGTCAATGAAAAAACCCAGAACGCACCTTTCACCAATCTCACTGAGCAGAACTAGGTCTGATTACTTCAGAAAATTCTATTCACTATTTACTTTGATGACAGGTTAAGAAATCTATACTTTGAGTGCATAATCATTATTCCTATTAAATTCATCTGGACATCTTAAGGTAAAAAGTTATACATTCAAATTTTCATAGAAACAAGCTCTGGAGAAGGAATGGTGGCATGTGAATAGCAGTTCTGTATTTCTATATTCTGCAAATCTCCTGCATCCTACCCCAGTCTCATATTGCTTTCCCATATGTATCAGTATGTTGGCCTCATTCAGAGTGTGATAATTGAATAGGGATAATCTTTATTTCCATTGGGCATTAGCCCAGTTTATGTGACAGAATGGAATCTGCAAGTTAGAAACAATACCAACAACAACAACAACAGCAATTGTCTATAAGAACAGGAATTGTCTACCACACCAGATCTAGGATTGAGTTAGCTGCGAACTCAATGAACCATTGGCCCGTGACATTCACTGTGCACAAAAACAAGCAAGTACAGACTAAGTAGCTGGGCATGGAACAAGAAACACACATCACATTCAGTTTGAAAGGTGAGATAGATGTGATCTATATGTCAAAAAAGCAACTGATGTTGCCCTTGTTCAACTCATCTGCTCCTTACACAAGAATCAGCAGTTGCTTACAGACAGACACAACCTTACTACTGTGACCTGCAGGTACCTGAGTGTCCAACTGCTACAGTGACAAAAGAGTACCCCTTTGCATATCGACTTGTCATGGTAATGAACAGAGAAAGCAAAGCAATCTAACGTGGCCAGTTCTCCCTGGTTTCTGCACCTCTCATAACAACATGGAGCTAAAAGTTTGGCCAAACACTTCCTTTTGTCTTGCTTTCACTTTTGTGAGACTTTTAGCATTTTGTTTCCCAGTTTTCAACAGTTTTGACCTGCTTTTGACATGTAACAAGCATTTTTTCTGTGCGGTTTTTGCCCCCCATGTTGAATCTCCATACAGTCTAACTTCACTTCTCCCCTTTGTACCTGCACTGAAAACAAGTAAGGTTTTTCCTTGTTTATATAACAGGCAATGCAGTACACACTCAGCTGGAGTGGGTTCTGACCATATGACTACCTGGCAGGCCTATACAACTAAGGTCTCACTAGCCAAATTATTCTCCTGGAGATTATAAAAATAATTTGCCGGGAGAGAAAAATGAAGATAGTGCTCACACTCCTGTAGCTGGCTCATGTTCCTCCTCAAGTTTCTATAGAAAATTATTTCACATGTTGAAAAGCTGGGGCTATTTTATTGTTAACATCCTCCTTCAGTTTACTGCAGTTATCACTTTTTGCCAAATACATTTCCTTGGTCTGCAAAAGCAGGGAGAACTGCTGGCAGCCTTTGGTCAGTGTGTCTGAGCTCCTGTAATGTTTGATGATGGGCTTTGGGACGGGTTAGGGCAAATATCATTGCAAACACAAGATATTAAGAGGAGGAAAAAAACTTGCCAAAAATAAAAGTACATAACTCAGGAATGGGCTAAAATTCAACGTCAGCATGCTCCAAAAGTGGGTGTCTAATGTTAGGCTCCTAAATCCTTTTTAGCCACCAAGATTAGTAGGTTGATCTTTGCTACTGTTAATTGTCCAGCAGGTTGTGGGAAAGTAGCCTTTTTAGGCACCTAAATGTGAGGTTTAGGAGCCTAATTTAGGCTCCTAAAATAAGAGCACCAGGATTTTCAGTCACTATTAGAGTTTTACTTCGAGGTCAAACACAAAATCAGAAGGGCTCTCATTTTCTAGTTCCACTTTAGATACCACCTCATCTTCCACCATTGCCATAATATTCTGTGCGTGGAAGAGAGGAAGGGTGGCAGGGCCCATGGAGGAGTACTGAGCACTAGAACAACTCCAGGGCCACAGCCTTGCTTCCTTTCCTCCTTCCGACTTCTTGTGAGGCGGTCTCAGGTCTTGCTGCATTTGCCACAGTTCCCTCCTGCCTCTCCTTTCATTATCCGTGCAAAAGCCACTCGTTGCCTGTCTGTCTGCCAAGCCTCCAGCAGGGCTACGCAGGCTCTCATGGAGCTTCCAGCCCATGCAGTGGCACCATTCCCACCTTTTGCAAGACAAGGGACCCCTGAGGTCCCAGGGACCTCATACACTCCAGCAGCTGAAACTACCTGCTTTTCCTTGCTGAAGAAGTGGATTTGTCTCCACTCTGTAAGCGGTAACAGGATGTCCTGCAAGGAATTAGAAGATAAAAATAAAAATAAGCTATTTTAATTGGCTACCTTTAAAGGGGTTCTGTTTTCCTTGTCAAGACCCTCCAGAATACAAAAAGTATGACTCCAGGGTATAGCTATGCTTGAAACCAAAATCTAGGCCAAATCTTAAGCAGAAGCCAAAGCCAAACCAGAAGCACAAATCAAAACCAAATGTGTTACTCTGTTCCTAGAAATCCTCTTTTCAAATAAAAATGTAATTACGCTCTTATTTTCTCAAGACTCCCCTATACACAAAAACTGTAAACATTTTACTAACCCCTTTTAGAAGCTGATTTTAATTTTAATTAGTACAGCCCTTTTACGTCCTTTTCAGTTATTTTCAGAACACCTTGCACTGATTTGTCTCAATTCATTCCTTACAGGCCAGGGCAGGTTTTGTCTCTGAAGTCCTTAGAGTGCACATACTATATATTTTCTGTCTGCTTTTTTTTTTTTTTTTTTTTTTTTTTTTTTTTTTTTTTTTTTTTTTTTTTTTTTTTTTTTTTTTTTTTTTTTTTTTTTTTTTTTTTTTTTTTTTTTTTTTTTTTTTTTTTTTTTTTTTTTTTTTTTTTTTTTTTTTTTTTTTTTTTTTTTTTTTTTTTCTTTCTAGAATGACTACCTTTTAATAATTTTATGAAGAGTAAAAGTCTTTCTGAATTCCTTAACTAAATTTAGTGTAAGACTTGTGCATCTAAATGAAATTGTGAAAGTCATCCTCTGCAGGACTGCAGCAGAAACTATAGGATAATAGTGTTGACTGGTCATATAGAGGTAGGGAATTAATCCAAAGGGGCACTAAAAACAGCGTAAGGAAGAAGCTCTCTTAAGACTGTAGCCACCTTAATCAGTGAGTAGAGCAAAGTAGCAAATATTTTTACTGACAAGATTGAGAAAACAAAGCTCAAAAAGGCAACTCATATGAGCTTAAAACCTTAAATATTCCTTAAATAAAAGGAGAAAACATTTTCACAGGAGAGTGGATCTCCAACTTTGTCAAATGGCTTTGGGTTTATTTTCTAGAACTGCTTATACTCTGAAACTCAGTACAGCAAGCAGGGTGAAAAACAAGATGAGGATTGATAGGACAAGGAGAGATGACTTAAACTGAAAGAGGGTAGGTTTAGATTTGATATTAGGAGGGAGTTCTTTACAGAGAAGGTGATGAGACACTGGAACAGGTTGCCCAGAAAACCTGTGGATGCCACAGCCGTGGAAGGAATTCAAGGATAGGTCTTTGAGCAACCCAGTCTAGTGGAAGATGTCCCTTCCTAGGAGGAGGTGGGTGTTGGAGCTGGATGATCTTTGAGATCACTTCCAACCCAAACCATTCTAAAATGACATGACAGTGGAAGACAATATTAAGTGAACAATTGCAGTGCACTGTTGAAAATGTATTTTCAAGAGCTCACTCATAGAGTTGCTTCACAGATTTTAGTGCACACTTGTGCCCAAGTACAACACTAAGAAACTTTAGAGATGAATTTTCAAGGGCTTCCCCTTGGAATTTCCCCTTGGAGCATTGCCAGGTATGCAAGACTCAGATCATTAATTCAGGGATGGCTAAATCCTGGCTTTATTTTCACCATCCTTGCTGGTAAAATGAAGTTAGTAAACTGATAAGATTTACTTAGTGGAAGATACCTGTAGTAATTGAAATGAAGAATTGAGCTTGGTTTTCACTAATGTGTGTGATTTGGTTGAGATTGAAGAGTGGTTCAATATTGCAGCAAAGGAAGCTTTAAAAGCAAACACTATTACAATTATGAAAACATCCCACCTATGACTTGCTTCAAGCAGAGCCCCACAGTAATTGCCAGGACCTTCTGTGTTTTCAGCTCTTTCATTAGTCAGAGGCTTAACGAAACCTCTCAAAAGAAAGCAGGAAGGGCTGTGCACAGATTCTTGGTGATTCATTGATTTCCTTCCTTCCATCCCCAGCTACTGTTTTACTGTACAAGTCTGCACGGTAACATGTGTAGTGCTGCAATAGGTAATGTCCACTGCAAGAAAGACTCACCAGCTCCTTCCCTCCTTCCACGGGAGAGCAATTTTAAATAAATGTGGAGGTGGTTTCTTCTCTGAGCTGACATACAGGATTTCTCCGAGGCATCTCTTAGCTGCACTAGTTTAGATAAACTCAGTAAAACCCTCCCACTGAGACCTGACTATTTCAGTGAGATCAGACATACCTCTTAGAGTGTTGTTACTATGTAGAAGTTCATCTTCCAAGCAGCTCGAGTCTTGATCTCTTCTCCTAAAAAATCAAAAATTTAAGGAATTTAACCTAGGAGATCTTGAATGTGGCTTAAACAAGTTTGTGATGTCTGCAAGGATATAAACAAAGCACTCCAAACTGGAATGCAAAGGTCCTGCAATAAACTGATTTCTCCATCTGTGGTCTCCAACACCAATGCTTACTTTAAAAAAAAAAACCAAAAACAAAAACAAAAACAACAAATCATCAGACAAGGATGTGCTCACATATTTCCTGACCATGGACCCTCATGTCCCAGCTGAATGGTTGCCTGATAATCTAGCAGTGTGCATGAAACTGAATTGTGTTTTGACCTGTGTCTTCTGAATTCCTTAATTATTTACAGGATAATTTTAACAAACAAGATCAAGAACCTCACAAGGGGGCTGGAGTAACTTCTATCAAGCTTTTTGTATACCAAGGTCTAACTAGCAGTGTGCTTTTATTACTGGTCAGA
>NW_020955620.1:431269-455186 GCF_003031625.1 Empidonax traillii | reverse complement strand
TTTTTTTTTTTTTTTTTTTTTTTTTTTTTTTTTTTTTTTTTTTTTTTTTTTTTTTTTTTTTTTTTTTTTTTTTTTTTTTTTTTTTTTTTTTTTTTTTTTTTTTTTTTTTTTTTTTTTTTTTTTTTTTTTTTTTTTTTTTTAGAATGACTACCTTTTAATAATTTTATGAAGAGTAAAAGTCTTTCTGAATTCCTTAACTAAATTTAGTGTAAGACTTGTACATCTAAATGAAATTGTGAAAGTCATCCTCTGCAGGACTGCAGCAGAAACTATAGGATAATAGTGTTGACTGGTCATATAGAGGTAGGGAATTAATCCAAAGGGGCACTAAAAACAGTGTAAGGAAGAAGCCCTCTTAAGACTGTAGCCACCTTAATCAGTGAGTAGAGCAAAGTAGCAAATATTTTTACTGACAAGATTGAGAAAACAAAGCTCAAAAAGGCAACTCATATGAGCTTAAAACCTTAAATATTCCTTAAATAAAAGGAGAAAACATTTTCACAGGAGTGTGGATCTCCAACTTTGTCGAATGGCTTTGGGTTTATTTTCTAGAACTGCTTATACTCTGAAACTCAGTACAGCAAGCAGGGTGAAAAACAAGATGAGGATTGATAGGACAAGGAGAGATGACAAACTGAAAGAGGGTAGGTTTAGATTTGATATTAGGAGGGAGTTCTTTACAGAGAAGGTGATGAGACACTGGAACAGGTTACCCAGAAAACCTGTGGATGCAACAGCCGTGGAAGGAATTCAAGGATAGGTCTTTGAGCAACCCAGTCTAGTGGAAGATGTCCCTTCCTAGGAGGAGGTGGGTATTGGAGCTGGATGATCTTTGAGATCACTTCCAACCCAAACCATTCTAAAATGACATGACAATGGAAGACAATATTAAGTGAACAATTGCAGTGCACTGTTGAAAATGTATTTTCAAGAGCTCACTCATAGAGTTGCTCCACAGATTTTAGTGCACACTTGTGCCCAAGTACAACATTAAGAAACTTTAGAGATGAATTTTCAAGGGCTTCCTCTTGGAATTTCCCCTTGGAGCATTGCCAGGTATGCAAGACTCAGATCATTAATTCAGGGATGGCTAAATCCTGGCTTTATTTTCACCATCCTTGCTGGTAAAATGAAGTTAGTAAACTGATAAGATTTACTTAGTGGAAGATATCTGTAGTAATTGAAATGAAGAATTGAGCTTGGTTTTCACTAATGTGTGTGATTTGGTTGAGATTGAAGAGTGGTTCAATATTGCAGCAAAGGAAGCTTTAAAAGCAAACACTATTACAATTATGAAAACATCCCACCTATGACTTGCTTCAAGCAGAGCCCCACAGTAATTACCAGGACCTTCTGTGTTTTCAGCTCTTTCATTAGTCAGAGGCTTAACGAAACCTCTCAAAAGAAAGCAGGAAGGGCTGTGCACAGATTCTTGGTGATTCATTGATTTCCTTCCTTCCATCCCCAGCTACTGTTTTACTGGACAAGTCTGCACGGTAACATGTGTAGTGCTGCAATAGGTAATGTCCACTGCAAGAAAGACTCACCAGCTCCTTCCCTCCTTCCATGGGAGAGCAATTTTAAATAAATGTGGAGGTGGTTTCTTCTCTGAGCTGACATACAGGATTTCTCCGAGGCATCTCTTAGCTGCACTAGTTTAGATAAACTCAGTAAAACCCTCCCACTGAGACCTGACTATTTCAGTGAGATCAGACATACCTCTTAGAGTGTTGTTACTACGTAGAAGTTCATCTTCCAAGCAGCTCGAGTCTTGATCTCTTCTCCTAAAAAATCAAAAATTTAAGGAATTTAACCTAGGAGATCTTGAATGTGGCTTAAACAAGTTTGTGATGTCTGCAAGGATATAAACAAAGCACTCCAAACTGGAATGCAAAGGTCCTGCAATAAACTGATTTCTCCATCTGTGGTCTCCAACACCAATGCTTACTTTAAAAAAAAAAACCAAAACCAAAACCAAAAACAACAAATCATCAGACAAGGATGTGCTCACATATTTCCTGACCATGGACCCTCATGTCCCAGCTGAATGGCTGCCTGATAATCTAGCAGTGTGCATGAAACTGAATTGTGTTTTGACCTGTGTCTTCTGAATTCCTTAATTATTTACAGGATAATTTTAACAAACAAGATCAAGAACCTCACAAGGGGGCTGGAGTAACTTCTATCAAGCTTTTTGTATACCAAGGTCTAACTAGCAGTGTGCTTTTATTACTGGTCAGACTAGTATCAGTAATTACATGTATCACAGCAGTCAGCCATAGAAAATTTATAGAAATTGTGACCTTCTTGAAGTTTTTTTTTTCTGAAGAAGCTGTCATGGGGTAAGGACTTCCACTGGACTAGGGATTTTAAGTGGGCTTTGATTTAGATTTTGCTCTCTCTATAAAGCATTTCCCTGACCTGCCAGTGTGGAAATCCAATTGACCTGAGAAGGGAATCCCTGTTGAAAATGCCACCCTTAGCCTTATTTTTATCTTCAAACAACCCATGTAAGATCAGTGAGACAATTTCAAAAGGAAGTTTTAACATATAAATGCTAAAAGCAGCTCCACAGTTTCACTGAACTGCTGTTTCAACTCGTCCTTGCTTGTACATTTTGACTCTTCTCTTGTAGCAGCTTTTACACAAAACAAATAAATGAAACATATTTTATGTGTTACAAAATCAGTGACATAAATCCCCACTACCTAAAGTCAATTGGAGTTTTTTCAGTAATGTGGAAAGGGACAAAACCTGGCCTCTAATGGCTGCAACACATGCTTTATTAAGAGCCATGACCACACAGCTATGAAGTTTAATGGAACCTAGATCTGCCCTTAGGTTCCTACATCCTTTATTTGGATTGCCAGAATGATTCAACTGCCCTGTTCTGTTTTCCCTCTGTTAAACAGGATTTCATCACCTGTTCTTGTCCAGACTTTCCCCTATATCCAAAGTTCTGTATATTCAATTTCAGAGTCTTATCACCCAGTTTGCAGTGCCATAATGCCATCCTATCTTGTAAAAGGACTTGGCTCAGCTCCCAGCAAAATCAGTAAAATCATTTCCAGTGAGATCTCTGAAAGCTGAATGAGACACAGGTTCATAACTCTGAGCTTTCTTCCTGCTCTTTAGCCTTGAATTTCTGCAGGCTCTCAGGAATTCACTCTGCTTTTCCTTCCAAAGCTTTAAAACAAAACTGATAAGATGCTCTTCAAGGTTCTTTAGACAGAGCAACCAGACCGTGAATGAAAAAAAATATTTGGCTTAATGTTCTGTAAACAGAGGTCTCAGGAGTGATGTTGTGAGTAGGACAGAACCTGCTAAGCCAGGATAGGCAAGTGGTGTCTCTGGTCCTCTGTAATTCTGTGGATTACAGATCACACATAATTGTCAAGCATTATTTTCCCATATTTTCCCCCAAATACGTAGCTGAGATATGTACAAGATTTTTTTTTTTTTTTTTTTTTTTTTTTTGGGACTGTGAAAGTTAAGAGGAGCTATATTGTTGAAGGGGACACTGTAACTGCATGGGTCTTTGCATTTTGCAGTTCCTCTCTTCTGGGAAGGAATGCATTGCTCTATTCTTATTTCCGACTGACACGAATTAAATTACGCAGTAGAATTTCTGTCTGTTCCAATTCCATCAGTTTGTCATTCTGTAAAGAGGAAAAAGTTGGCTATTTGTTCTTCTAAACAGAGTGAGAAGTTCCTCACTTAAGTAAGTTGGCTGCTTGATACCACCCTCCAAAAAGTTGTTAAGGAACCAGTAGCTACACTTTCTATTACTACAACAGCAAGTCCTGAGTCACACTTTAGTTCTTACTCATTTTCAAATCCAAATGACTTCCCTCACTGCAAGTGGTTCAGGATGTTATAACACACGTACAGAGGACATGCATCATCATTGTGTTAATGTGTATGTTAACACATTTTAAATTAAAGAAATATTTAAGTACAAAATACTGTAATTTTTTTTTTCAGTTTCAAAAGCAGTTTTTTAGTTAAAATGGTGGTTAAGCTTAATTCTATTTCATTCACTTTTCTTTTCTTCTTGCAACAATTCCATTCCAAAATTAGAGATGCCAAGCTGTCCTGAAGGAATTTCCTAACAGAACTGTGTTCCAAATACTAATAGTGTTAGTATTGTCCAAGCTGGATAATTGGCAATCCCCAAAGAACTGATAGGATCTGTTGCCTATATATTGCTAGCTCAGGGCTGTGTAATGGCCAGCACTAATTTATTTTCTTTCTTTCTGGTCATATGAGTATAAATCATAGTTAATAATTATCTCAAGTAATTTCTAGGATAGTGTCTATAGTAAGCATGCTGCCACCACATACCTTTGTATGTGGTAATACTTTTGATATGCTTTCCTCCTAGGAGAGACAGAAAAACATCATTCTAGAGACAGAAAAACATCATTCTTCATCCTGTCATTAAGCACAGACTAGAGATTTAAACATGTTAAGCCAAAGCTCAAACTACAGTGGTACATGATGCATAGTAGAAGAGACTGCCCATATGTGAGTTCCACAAGAAAAAAAAAAAAGAAAAAAAAAAGGCAGGAACTACTAAAATGTAATGATCAAAATGCAGCCTCCCTGGCTCCCACTGCATTCAGCTACACTTAAAAAGCCATACAATGCAGTAATAACTACCCTCACAAATCTTTGTATAGAAAGCACGGCATAAGTGCGTTGTGGAGTTTCAGGACTGTTAAAGCTGGTTAATTGGACCTTTAAAATGTATTAAATGTCTATTGAAATGCAGTCTGCAACAGCCCCCAAAGGAGAAGGGCTTTAATAGCTTCATGTATTCATGCATACATGTGTATTAAATATATAATAGAAACATTGCCATTTAAAAACATTAAATAAGCATAGGATGAAAAACACTTTTTACAGAAACGTAAATGAATACGTGGTTGCAAGAGCAACAGGGGTAAGCGCAAGGTATAAACGTACATCAGATTATTTTGCACAAAGACTTAAAAAAAAAAACAAAACAAAACAACAAACTCAAAGCTTTTTGTTTAAAGACATTCTGCAACATCCCCAAATAGGATATAAACAACATAGCAGCCACAATGCTCTATCTCCTCAGATAAACAAATGACGTTAGATAGCAATTGTAGTGGACTGATAGAAACTGAAATAACATCCCAGATCTTTTCGACTGGTTGGGCTGTGCTGGGTACATATCACAGTAGGAAAAGCAAGCAAATCTGGCAGTAACCCAGTTTCCTTCTTGTAGAGCTGGGTGGTAGTAGCCAGAGAGATTCTGACATTACCCTGCACCATGCCTAATGCCTACTGCCCTCATGGACCAGAACTGCAATGAGAAACCATCTGGATCTAAAAAAAGCCTGTTTCTCTTTGCCAGATGCTAGGACTCTGTGGTTATTATAACCAGGATCAGGTCCATTTGAACCAATAAAGTGAATGCTTCCCAGAGCATCCACATGGTTGTAACAACTATTCTGCATACAAATAATAGATTTATTTATCCTAATCTCCTTCTATATTTAAATGGAAGTGTTGAGGGCAACTGAGGTGGGCAGACCAAAGCCTGAATAAATCTAGAACGCATGGTCTCAGATAAGACATATGTTCCAGTGAATCTGTTATTTTTTTAACTAGAGGTATGTTACCCTCCACAACCTTTTTTTTTTTCTTTCTCATTCTTTGCTCAGGCAAACCTAGTGGGAGTTTCTCCCAGGGCAAGAACTGAGCCAAGTGTTAAATAAGTTAAGCATTACTTTGTTTCAGGTAGTGTTCATTTTAAGAGACAAGTTATATCAAATGTATAATAATTTTATGTTAATAATGTAGTACACTGCATACACACACATATGTATGCAAAAGTTGCACATCATTTTATCACAGTTCACCTTTCACAAAAATTCTGACCACTTATCACAAAAAATACGGCAGCAGGAATTTTCAGGTGGCCAGCCCTGGCTTGACTCAAATTGGTGGAATCAGAGTTAGGATGATGCTGAAAATTGCCTCTTATTCAGGTCCATCACCCAGAGATGGTTGCTAAATTGCCTTGCACTTCCAAATGACAAATGAAGTTTCTGGAATGGGTCCCTGCCACACAGGGGTAGCATCTCTGCCCATTGACTTCACGAGGACTCTAATCAGGACCTAAGTCAAACAAGGAGAAAAGTGGTCTTGTCTTCTTTTGAAACTCCCTTTTGCTTTCAGACATCGGATCCTTTTGCTGTTGGATGGGTGAATAGGTGGACCACAAACAGTGATCTCTGCTTCCATATTTACTTAGGAATGCTGTACTTGGCAGTGCATGTTTCCAGTGGCGGAAAGCTCACTTCCTGATGTAAATATAATATTTGGCAGCAGCTAACATATACTGCCCAAAGAAAACCCTGCCACAGCTTGAACCCAGTGTGTAAGGGTCTTCAGTGTTCAGATGAACTGGCTATGCTCTTATTTTTCAACAAATTCTACACCAATGTTCAATATGAAAGAGAGAAGGTTTAGGCACACAACTCAAGCAAACTGCAGACTGTTGTCCTGAAAACACTGACAGCAACTATTGGAATATTTTCTTTGCATATGAGTGAATCAGAATAATCCCTGAATAAAGGTAGGTCTTTGCTTATTTTGTGGAATAAATATTTTCCTTGTATAATATTGCCCAGTGGATTAAAAAGCAAATGAAGTACAAGCCTGTGTCTACATTATCTAAAGCTCCAGGATCCCAGGAACCATTGTCTTGTACAGCATCACATGTGCACAGCATCATTAAGAAATGTCAAAGCCATATTTTACTCTACTTCATTTTTATACATAAGAGAAAAAGGATTTTGTTCACTAAAACATCTCTCTAATACACCCAAAAAGTGTGCCGTTTCCTTGGGAAAAATCATGCATTCTAATTTGGTTTTCAAGGAAGTAATATTTTTTCTTGTCAGACCTGATAAAAACAACAGACCATGATTACCTAATCTGAAGGTCATGTCACATTCAAATAACTAACCCATCTACACAGTGGATGGAAACTGTGCTGTCGCCACCCATCATGACAACTGTCGTCAAAGTAAAAGCAGTGCCACTGCCTGCCTTCCTGATACATCCCAAATTGTCTGGATGATAAAAATAAGTCTTAAGAAAAAAAAAAAAATCAGTATATCTGGATATACCAGTAAACTTTCAATGAGGAGACAAACAGAGGTCGAGAGGAAAGGAGCTTCAGTAATAACCCATCTTTGCAACAGCAGGAATTTAGCCATGCTCCACTCAGGCAAAGCAAGAGGGGAGGGTCATGTAGGTCTGAGCAGATGTTTTAGCAAAGCCTGGTCTTCCAATGGTTTGGGTAACTCCTCTCTCTCCCTTTTCCCACTCTTGCAATGCTTCCATTTTCCCTATTCCTACCCCTCCCCACGTGCCCCCAGCATGCCTGACCCCTCTTACCGGCATTGCCTTCTGCCTGGGCACCCCTCCTCAGCACAGATTCAACACTCACAGGCTCGCCAGGCAACAGAGAATGCAAGAGCATGGGGCAGCAGTGTCTATTTCCCTTATGAGGGACACAACTTGGGGGGCTCCATCCTCTCCCCAGACATCGGTTTTCAGTTAAATCTTCAGGACTTTCTACCTCTGAGGCCTCTGCTCTTGCTGCCTGGCATGGGTGACTTTAACCCAGGGGTGCAGGAGCTGCTGGGTGAAGAGGGCTCTGGGGCAGGTGGGTGCAAGGCTGCTGCCTTGAGGGAAGTTAAAGGTTTCACAGCCCCGAGTGGACACCCTGCCTGGGGTTTGCTGGCATTCAACCAGCCAGTGCCTTCAGCCTCTCCTCGTGAAACAAAACCATATTATCGCAATTGTATTATCGGAAGTGACTCTTGTTAATAGACACCAACAAGGCTGAAGCGTTCCTTGACAGCAGTGGGAGCTGTGAATAACCAGGCGTGCCCAGGTCTCGCTGTCCATCCAGCCACTCCGGGAGCCAGAGTCTGGGGTTGCTCCTCCCGCTGCCAGGGGAGGGTACGGGAAGAAAGACGGGGGCACTCCCCGCCTTGGGGAGTAAAACACAATGACAGTCAAAGTGGAGGGTGCTGCTGTTGGTTCCTCACAGCAGCTTGCAGGGAAGATCCCTGCCACTTCCCCGGCCCTCAGCAGGTGGCACCAGCATTCAGCCAGCATTACAACCAGGCTGCCTCAGCTCGCCACCGATATAAATATATATATATATATTTATATATAACCCCCCCCACATTCGTTGCCAACACCTGAAAAACCTCTATGGTTTTTACGGTACACGTGACCTTCTCCCTTGCAATGTGCGGGGAGCCAAAGGCAGCAGCTAGCTGTGCGGACCAAACTCTGATTTCAGGCTTCATTTTCTGTTAGTCTACTGCTTAGATTGATCAGTCCCCTCTTGCTAAACGAGGCATCCTCATATTGTTACTTTGATGCAAAAGGAAGGGGAAGACTTGATTCACTCTAGTATTTTCAGAACAGACCCAAGCAGTGTAATTGTTAATCAAACCACCTGAACTAATTAAACTATTTGGAAAAGTTAAAGAAAATGAAAGAAAAAACTTCTCCTTTTGTGTTGCTCTACTGAAGTTTGCTCCTGGAATCATGGATGTGTCTTCCTCCTCTGAGTTTTTTGCAGGATTAAAACCAGTGTATTCTCCTTATCTTTTGTTTCTGCATGTGAAAACCTGGCAAGGAAATAGCAAACGAGAAATAAAAACTTCTCATGGTTAATGCTTTTGTAAACAGCAGGTGATTGCCACACAGCTGCAGCAGCAGGGGTTTTGTGCAAGGGCCCAGTATGTGGCATCTCCAGGGCTGAACTCAGAAGTGTGCTAGAAAGCCAGTTTTCTTTCTATTACAGCAACAAATGTGTGTGAAGTAAAGAGAGGAACGAAGGTAGAAAATTAATTTAAAATTACTCAGTCCTCCCTTAGGTCCTTCTGCCTGTCTGCTCATAGATCTGAGGAACCTGAATATGGCCACCTGAGGAGGAAAGAAGAGGAGATGCTTTCCCTCAGTGAGGATCCAAGTGGCTTCATCTCCACTAAAAGCTGCTGGTGTTCCCCAGACCCCTTTGTTGATCAAACCTTGTATGCTTCCTATCAAAGAGCAGTGGTTTACATTTAAGCGGTATCTTTACACACAAAGGGTTCCACATGTCTTTACAGTCTTTGTATCAAAATTACATCACCTCCTGCTGAAATTCAAACAGATATATCTGATATGCAAAATAGCTGTAGTCTAATTAAAAGCACTGCAGTTAAATAGCTCTGCATGCCACACTTGTATCGAGACACGAATTTATCCTGTGTATTTCATCAGTTAAACAGCAGTTGTATGGAAGGAAAACCACATCATCAGGACACTAAAAGAAAGATCATACTTTCATATTAATAAGAAGGATAAGAAGAAATACAGTAATAAATATTGCAATCTGGGTGAATTTGTAATTAATTGTAATGTCTCTTTTGGGATGAGACCACAACAGTGTTATCACAGTCATGTCCCATTAAGAATTCAAGACACTTTGGTATGGTTTTGAATATTTTTCCTTATTTATCAAAAAAATTCTGAAACTATATTTGACACCCATTCAATCTACCTGGTTAATTTTGCATCCTTCTCTTGGATGATCTTTATTTTGTTCCTGCTATTAGAAATTACTTCTTACATTAAATAAAGATTATGCAATTGCAGTTTCTAAGAAATTCAGAATCCAAAAGAGAAAACAATAAAGTAACTTTTTTAGTGACTTAACCAGTATTTCTTTTGAAAGGAACATAAAGAATTTTATAGTGTGAGTGCTTTGAAAAACAGGACAGGCTGGTTTGAAGCAATTCTGTGATGAAGAATTAAGAACTAATTACTTCCTCATAAATAAATTTTTCTTGGAAAAAAACCCTACATCATAGTGAAGTGGGAACACTTGAAAGGATTTTTCTTTCGACGCAATTAACTTATACTCTCTGGTTAGGGAAAACAAAGTTACCTTAATAGAGGAGATATTTTTTCCAAAAAAATCTTTGTGGGACATTGTAATGCTTTTTAAGTGTTCAGTATCTCTTGTACGAAGACTATCATACAATGTGTATGTGCTCATAATTGAATCAGGAAATGAGCTGCTATTTCATCGTTTACAGATAGCCATAAACTATGGTTTATGTTTACAGAGCTTTCCCATCTTATACAATTTAAGAAATCATGAAATCACAGAAAACTTCTTAATATCAACTCTTTGAGAGCAAAGTGGAGACCTGAAGTCAGCTCCAATCACTTCTGTAAAGAGCCCCATAACCTGGTCTCAGTTAACACAGGTATCTGAAACAGATTTGAATTAATAACACTTACAGGTGAGCTGAGGAGGGAGGGAAATAGAAGAAGAGACAAGTCCAAGGCACGCTTAATAAACTAAAACGTTGGAAGAGCAGTGTTAGGAATGTAGGAGAAACTAAAGCAGTTAAAATCACACTGTAGTGAGCTTTGAGACACTCAGTGCAGCAGCCCACTGCTATCACAGGCCATCTGTTCTTCACAAAGTCAGGAGCCACTCAAGGCAGATGAATATTATATTCAAGTATTGAAAGATATAGAGCTTGGATGGATAGGAAAGAAATTATGGTTGCTCCTGGTAAGGGCAGGATCACAGAAGAAATGGAATTTTACATATAGGTAGGATTTTCTCCTATTTGCAGCTTCTGTGAAAAGGTTTAATTTGCTAATGTGTTAGCTAACTAAATATGTAGGCAATGGCAGTCCCTATTCTACAGGGAGCATGCTGAAGCATTTGTTCAAAAAACACTCAGTGGAACAAAAAATATATTTAACTCACAGTTAGGGGTCCACAGAGTTCAGTCACATTTGATCAGTTTACTGAATGCTGATTCAAGCCTGCTGAAAACAATTTGTTGAAGTTCAGTAAATACCTGAAAAATACCGGAAAAATGACAGTGATGCAGTCACTGCTATATGTGAGCATCTTTCAGATGAATTCTTTGGTCAGCAAAAATTTTCCATTGTGAATGCACCCTGGCCACCAACATTTTCACAACACTTTTGTAGCCATTGCACCTGATGCTCTAAGCTCCATTTAAACTAACAGAGACTCGAGTGCTTTGAAAGTCCATGCTCAACTTTTGGCTGACGCTCAAAAGTTGTGGAGAACGCTGCCCTTCACAGCACTGGGAGCTCTCTGAAGCTGAGCAGTGTTGTGAGTATGGCTTTCGGGAGCAGCTGCAGGTTGCTGTTCTATGACAGGTAGAAGAAAATGGGAGCTTTACAACTACCTCCTTATCAATGTTTCCAAAAAGAAATCACCAATTTCACAAAGATTGCAGAGCCCATGGAAAAGGCTAAGGAAAAGTTTACTCTGATTTTTAACCACCTCCATAAATGACCCTTGGATATGAACTACACTGAGCTGGACAATGAATATGAGCACTGGTCATAAATGTAAAAGAAGGAGGAAAAACTCTCCCTTCTCCAGTTTTCCTTTCTTGTTCTTTTTATTTCTTGATGTTGTTACTTCACTGTGTCCTGGTACTCACTGCACCTGTGCCTCTTCTACTACAAAACTTGTTGGCCCTCCTCAGACCTGTTTTTCACATTCTGCCTTCAGACGTATCCAGTAAATTCCCTCTCTTGCAAAATCTCCCTTGGTATCTTTTGTCCATCTTTTCCCTTCAGATTGTTTCCCAAACCTCCCACTCCAGGTTGCCCGGTGCAATGTACTGGCTGTGGTGCTATGCTTTGTTTGCATTATGTCATCCCATTGCAGGCGGCCCCCAACCCAGAGAAGATATCCCTGCTTAGCAGAGACCAGAGTTTTATTTTAGCTCCAGTGGAGGTTGCCAGAGCTCCCAGCTCTGCTCTATTACCCACTCTCTAGCTGTACCTCTGCATATAATGGAGAGCTGCCTACTAACTTGCTCTCAAGGCTCAGTGGACAGGTCTGTGGGGAGGGGATCCACACTCTGCAGAGCTGCAAGCTGGGGGAAACCCTCAGGACACATCTGGCAGGAGCGAATCCTTAAGCAGTGCAGTCATGAGAACCAAGTCCCTCCTGAATACAAGTGTGCTCTGCTTGTGCTTTAAGGGCTTATTGTCGCTATTTTTTTTTATTTTGGCTAAACGTGCTTGGTTTGCCATATGTTCAGCAAACAGCTTTATGACCTAACAGCTACCGCCATGCCAAATCTCAAAGTGAAGAAATTGCAGTGATCTTTTAATATAGAATAAAATATTCCACCCCCTCACCCCCCACCCCGCCCACAGCTTGTCTTTGATCTTGAAAAAAAATACATCACTTTTTTTTTTTTTTTTTTTTTAGTTATATTTTGCAGGTGCAGGTCTGCGCCATCCCAGTATGGTCAGTCTCATCCTAAATGGTTAATGCTTGGCTAAACCGTAAGCATCTAAAAACAGGATATTACAGCAGAAAACCGGATAAGTGCAGTAACAGTAAGGAGCTGCAAGATCCCTCCCAGTTGTCCCCTCTACCCCACCCATTGAAACAAGTAGAGATAACATCTCAATACATTTATGTCTAGTTAAAATCCCATGCAAGTGTGTAGATAAATTAAATGCAGATTTCTGACTTCTGGCAACTTTTGTTTGTTGCAAAAGTTGACACAGACATTCAGAACTGTGGTGGAAAGAGTGCTTCTCAAAGGCATTCACGTCGACACCACAAAACTAGCATTTGCCTTCCTCCCCACAAAACAGGGAATGGCCGTGATGGCAATCGACTGATTCCAGGCTTGATGTGTCACATCCTTCTCCACCTGCATTTTTCTGCCCCACTGGTGGGCTCACCTTCACCGTGCCTTAAAAGCCAGAAGGTAAACATACATCCCAAGAGGGGACCAGTCAAGGAGTGAGATGATAAGAAGTGACAATTTCTGCTTTAGTTCCTTTCCTCACCATTCATTTGTGAACAGAGAAAGAAGGGACCACATCTGCCACTGGTCTGTGCAGATGGCCCGCCTGGGTGAGCAGATTCACACATGAGATGAAACCAGTCCAATATTTGCACAGTTATGGAGTAAGGGACATAGTAGCTTTAACTCAAAGAAGTTAAAATTTTCTGTTCCCTCTGTGCAATGATGTATGTAGGAAAACAAAGGGGACTGTGTTTCTCCGTGACTCCTTTCCTACCCTGAAAGGTAGGAGGCAATCTCATTTTAAGCCTTCACATCTTTCTGGATGTAAACTGTTACATGTGTTCAGAGCCAGAGACTCCTGGCTCTGAGAGAACTGTGGCATAGGAACTGCTGGGATGGCAGTGGATGAGTGAATATAATTGCCACACCAAAACTAGACTTATTCTCCACCAAAGATTTTTATTTTGTGTGACTTAAGCCATGTTGGCTTTTGCTGTTAAAACTGTTTGTTGTGTGTTCATTATGTCACCACAAAAAAGGGAGAAAACTTGTCATTCTCTAGAAATTTAATCTTTCCATGAGAATTCCTGAAGTTCCTCTCTTTTTTATTATTCTTTATTATATTTCCATTTAACTTAGTATTTTGTTTTGTTTTACTGCAGATGTGCCTAGGGCTATAAAGCAAGAGGCTGATCTGCTTTTCCATAGCATTTGGCTGCCTCTGTACCAAATCTCAACATGTCCTGAGTCATGCACGCTTCTTCCCTGCTTTAAAAGAAGGAATCTGTGTTTCCCAGAAAAGTCCTGGAAAAGGGAAACCACTATAATAAGCCACATTTTGTCCTGAAAGGAATTAGCAGACAAGGGAAGAGGGAAAAAACGCTGATGTAGAATGTGTTCATCCTATTAGCCTAGCAACAAAACACACTGCAAGGCAACAGTGCTTTCAGCATTAAACACATTAGAAGTCCTTATGTCAACAAAACACAACAAAAACACATTTGTGATAGGAAAATTTCACCTTAACTTGATATATGCAATTTTGCCAGTGCCACCACTAGGGAAATAAATCCTGTAATATCCATTTTATGTGAGGCTCTATTTACCATAACAAGATAGATTTGTTCTGGAAAATTTTTTGTCAATATATCCTTTGTTAGGCATTACCTTCATCTCCTAGCAACAGTGTGGGGAAATCCATCAGAGACATGGAATTTAACTGCAAAATAGGATGGCTCACTGTAGCTTGTGTGCTTTTGGAAACCTGCACTGACATGCAGATACTTTCATGCACTTACAGAGTTTATGTCCACTGACAGACTGATACTAGAGAATGGAAATGGGTGGGGGGGAAGGGAAGAAAGCTAAAGAAAAAAAAACAAACAAAAAAACACAAAACACCAAAAACCCACTCTTCATCTCATTAAAAATAAATTGACCAAGGCGCATGAAATACTGAAATAACCGCTCTACCTCTTGCATTTGAGAAGATTCTTTCCCACTCATTCACGTTACCCACACCTCGTGGGACACTGGATACGTCCACCACATTTAAAATTTTTGTGATGACATTTAAAATGTTTAAATATCATCTGAACACAGTTTTTCCAGCCTCGGAGATTTGTAGTGCAATTTTTCTAAAGGTACAACAGCAATAATAAACCTGTTGTAAGCAACACGGTCACTGTGTAGAGAGGGGTACAGAAGATGGCAATGCTCAGGTGCTCATGTTTTTCAAGGCATGTAGCAATCTCTGCTTTTATTTTTCTTCCAGAGGGAACCTGTGCTCCATTTTAAGGAAGTTAAGGGTAGGCTAAAATGCTTTAAAAAGTCTCTAAGGGATTTCTTGCAGTTGAGCTCTGCAATACCCCTTTGATCTGCATGACATCCTGCTGGCTGTTTTTTAAGGTTGAATTTGTCCCTCAGGCTGCTCCCAGGAGGTGACTCGCCTGGGGTGAAACTGCCAGTGCTGCAGCTCAGCCCTTGCAAGCATGGAAAAGAAAAGGATGGTACTGCAGCCTTGTGGCTTGTCTGTGGCATAAGGAAATGGGAATTCCCCGTCTGTCTCCTCCTCCCCACATCTGGAGCCACGCAGCTGACAAAGGTCAGCTGTGTCCTGGGACACTCCTCAAGAGTATGAATGTCTTGTCTTCATTGGCTACTTGGCTCCAGAAACACACAGGCTTCAAGAACAGGTCTAGGACGTGGAAATAGACTTTGCAGAAGGGACATTGCCAGATATTTTGGTGGAATGAGTTAGAGGATTTCCTTTGCTCCTTAGCTCCCTGAGCACACTACCACACACAGAAAACTCCATTAATTAAGGGTGATTCACCTCAGTGCCCCCTATGGGACAGCACTCTCTGAACCAGTCTGTCACCTACAACAGGTTCTTGTGGACAAAATTCAAAATCCAGTAAAAGCTGCTGAGGTCTTTGTGGGCTCGTACCCATACACCATGAGAAACCTGATTTTGAAAGTAAATTGTACAGTTTAATCTCCCACAGTAGCATAAAAGCAATTTATTTGCCATCCAGATAAGAGCATTATTTGTGTCCCTTTACCACACGTTCACAGAAGAGACAGTGCAATTACCTTTATATGTTTATAATGTCCCTCAGATTGGAAATCTTCCAGCATACATTGTGGAGGTGTTCTTCACCGAAAGATGTGGCCCAGAGGTACAGTCAGGCATCCCTGAGGGACTGAGGCAATGCTGTGCGGTTCTCAGAGATTCTGGGGAGGGAGGAGGCAGCCGAGGGGACACCTCCACACCACTGAGCCAGCCAGCCACCGGTCCTAGGAGGATATTAACAGCACCATCAAATCCAAAGGACTTTGTTTTTAATTAAGCCTTATAGATGCGCAAGGGGTGTAGGGGAGGGTTAATTGGCAAGCAGGCAAATAAACAGCTCCCAGTGCAAAACCAGCTATTTGTACCTGTTGAACTCTGAAAAGGCAGTTGCAGAGACAGGTGGGGGAGAAAACCAGTTTTGGCAAAAGTCTGTGCTTCCAAGAGAAAAACAGAACCTTATTATTGGGTATTGATGCTGTATGGGGGAAATCTGAGCAGTGACACAAAATCACTTCACCCCATCTCTGGAATGAAAAGGCTTTTGCTTCAAGGAAATGCCAAGGCCCTCTGTTCACACTGCCTGACTCTCAAACATTGGCGGAGGACTCAAAGACCACCCAAGTAAAACTTCTCCTTTAAAAAGGCATTTAAATGGTTGGTTTTGACTTGGGCATAATGATTTCAGTCACTGTGAATTTATTTCCATCTAAGCTGTGTTTGCTCTTGAACTTTTTGCTATTGACTCGCACACATGTTCAGTATACAGAGCAAACACTTTGGTGTGAAACAACATCATACACAATGAGTCATCTGTGCTCTGGTCCACAGCCATCCCACAGAGAGCTTGTGCTGTCAGTAACTCTGTCATTTACAAACATAGCTACAAACACTCCAAACCAGACAGTTATCTTGTATAACACCTTATGGAGAATCTGCCTTGAGCAAGCAGGGGCCGTGTAATGTATTTTTGGAAGAGCTAGAATAGAATGATAGATCTAGATAGGTAAGGAATAAAGTTGTGAACAAATCTTGTCTAAGCTGATGCACCTGAGTCAGATGATTTTAAAAACAATTATAAATTAACCTTTGATTTGCAGAAGAACCTGTCCTGGTTTCTATGGTGATGTGCAGTTATCATCAAGCATTAGCTTCAAGCGCACAGAAAAAAAAAATGCATTTACTCATCCTGGGGAATAGCACTAAATAAATTAACAGTGCTAACTCCAGGTATCCCGATACCACAGGCAGGTGAAAAGGGGAAAAAAGAGGTGAAGAGGGGAAGAGAAAGGCAGAGAACAGCAGAGAAGATGGGCAGAAAAGAAGGGAAAGGGAATTGAGTGTCTGGTCTATAGTTACAGTTTTGTAACACAGGGGAGAGCAGGGCAGAGGGGTTGAAGAAGGTGAAGAAGGACAGACAAGGGCAGAAAAAGGCTGAGATTGGTGTATAGAGATGGCTGGGCAGGGACCAAGGGGCCAAAAGGGTCAGAAAGGGAACAATGAAGGGCAGGGAATGTCAGAGGATGTCAAAAAAGGGCAGAACAGATCAGAACAGATCCACTATGGCAGAGAAGACCAAAGAAGGGCAAGAAATGGACAAAGAAAGATGAAAAAGAAAGTAAGAGAAGAATGGCAGAAAAGAAGGGCAGAGAAGAAGAGTGCAGATGTGCAGAGAAAAGAACAGGAGGTCAGAGAAGGTCAGAGAGAATTGAGAGGACAGGGGACAGCAGCAGAGAAGATGGGTAGAGGTAAATGAGGAAGAAGGGTAAAGGAGCAGGGAAAAAGAGAAGGTCAGAGAAGACAGGAGAAGGACAGGGATAGGCAGAGAGAGATGGGCAGAGAGAAGGGTAGATAAGGGCAGAAAACAGTGAAGAATATGGGCGGAGAAGAAGGGCAAAAAAGGAAGGGTAAAGTAGATTAGCAAAGCAGAAGGTCAGAAAAGGCTGAGGAAAGGCAGAGATGGGCAGGCAGAGAGGGGGGAATGGGAGAGAGAATGGGAGAAGAAGAAAGGCAAATGAGAAGGGTGGAGACAGGAGGAGCCAGACACAGAAGGAAGAAGAAAAGCAAGGGAGAAAGGCAGAGAAAAAGAGCAGAGAAGAAGGAAGGGCAAAGGAGAGGGGCAGAAATGGGCAGAGACTGAGGGGTAGAGAGGGGTGAAAGGTGGACATAGAAAGGCAGAGAAGGGCAAAGAAGAAGCGTGAAGAACAACTCAAGTGAAGAACACTCAAAGATCATAAATTCACTTTCCCAATATTGGCAGTAAGGGTGTGCTAAGGAAATTCATCCCATGACTGATCAGAGTTGCTTAAGGATCTGTGCTCAGCACACTGAACCTCACTTCCTTCAGTAATATACACATTCATACATACATATATATATATGTGCACTTTTTTCAATCTGAATGGGAAACGTGGGAGTTTTGCTCTCCTCTTTCCCTACCCCCCTCCTTTTTGATCTGGGAACGGAGAATTCAGATTCTACTCAGCCCTGTCACCACAAACAGTTTCCTAACCATCTGCTATCTAATAAAACAACTCGTCTAGACAAACTCCAAGCCAGGCAACAAATCTGATATTGTACTTGAAGTCATCATAAGTATTAACAACCTGCCATTGCTAACCTGTCAAGCTTCTTCACTGGGAAAAGGACTCACATTTATAGTCTCAGTCACAGGGACTGGAAGTGGGAAAGATTTTTTTCCATCATTAGATACAGAAAAGCTCCTTAGAAGATGGGACAGGATCCTTCCAGCCCAGCTTAAGCACCATTTACACCCACGCAGTCAGTGCCTAAGAAAGCAGTGAGCAGCAGAGAGAGGTGGGTGCTTTTCAAGGGCCCCACGTGCTCACACTGGAGCTCCCAAAGCAGGTTCAAGGTCAGTTAGTCAGGTAGCTGGGGTCCCATCAACCTTGCCTACTCCAATAAGATGGAGAGACCAGTATATTCAAGATTTGCTGGCAATCTGCTTTTGATTCACGACCTCTGAGACAGTGGAAAGGGATCCCAGGTTCACTGAACTCACACTCACTTGTGAGAAATAGATTAAAGATATTGTCTGTCTCCAACAACATCAAAAATAAGCTTTGTGTTATGTGAGCTGAGAGCTTTTTCTCCTTTTCCTCTTGTTTTATTTTTTTTCCCTCTGAGTTGATTTGAAAAGAAAGCTGTCATCTTTCCTTGATGATAGATCTCTTCAGTACTCAGAAGCACTGACAAAACATGGCTCCAGTTTCTGAGCATTTCACTGTGCAATTCAGAGCCAAAATCAGAGGGCAACGGTCTTTCCAGGGAAGGGTCACAGGGGCAAGAAATTAGTTTAGTTCCAGCTGTTTCAGAGAAGAGGTTTTGAAGCTCCTTTTTTTGCTAGGAAACTTGGGAAGCCAAGTTATGGAAATACGTAAACTGTTGAAAGGCTTTTCTGAATCTTAGTGTATTCTGTTCAGAAAGAGTCAGAGTATAAAAAAAAGGCAAGTAAATAAGCATAGTGATATAACACTTAGACATGGGTAACTTGTCTTATTCCCTAATCTGTAGCAGTTTGGTCCAACGGAGCTACATCCAGAAAGAAAATATCTCTGGTAGGGTCTGACCCAACACCTTCTTTAAAGCTCCTATCACTATGGAGCTGAGCGGCTACAGAAATTAAATTAATAGGAATTAGGCATCTATTTTCAGTGAGAGCTTTTGCCTAGCCTACAAAGTGCTGGTCTACATCAGGATGCCGTATTACACCTGATCCAAAGTTTTGCTCTCAAGTGTGCAACTCCAAAACTCCCTCTCATGTGATGGCTGGGAAGACAACAGAGAGGGTTAATGAGAGGGAGAAAGGTTAATCGAATCTCTTTGGGGCACATTTGACCTGAGCAGTGGACAAGTCTCATGGCATGCCCAGAAAGTGCCTGGTACTTTAGATGAGTGACCTATCCCAAAAAAATTTCCTTGGACTATGCAGGTGCATTTTCTTCCCACAAGAGGGGAAAGAGGGAGGTATTGAGTAGGGACTGGTGCCCTCTGCTATGGGAGCAGTGTGTACCTGAGGCATGCTCAAAAACACACCTGGGTCCTCAGCTGAAACATAGCCAAAGCACTGACAAAAAATGATTATTCATTTATGTCCACCACTCAGAGAAATCTGTGATCTTCATTTTAAGTGTTGAGCTGAGTTTGAGATGCAGCTTTTCCTGACAAAATCTAGTTTGATTTTGAGAAAAATGACGGTGAACTGGTAGACTGAAATCTGCAACAGAGAAGCATATCTGGACAGTGCAGTAAGGAGTTGTTATCACCCCAAGTTAACACCCAAATGGGATGTTACGAGAAAGTTTATGATCCTGAGGGGTTAAAGAAAGACAGCTCCCTACCAGCTCTGTCCCTCAGCACCATCTCCTCTGCAGGAAGCATGCATGTGTTATGATGATGGATTGAGTCATTAGATGTTTTGAGATTTGCTTTCACGACATAACATCACTGCTCATTAAACCAAGTCTAGGTGAAGAAAAGGCAGCAGGAAATGAAAAAAAAAAAAAAAGTGCTTGTAATTAAATCTTGCTGGGTTTGGTAACTGGAATTAGAATGAAACAATTGACTCTTTGGAAATGGATTCTGCAGCAGCTGGATGACAAATTACAAGACAGTCATGTTACCTTTAGCAGCACGGGCAAGACTTAAGAACCTATTTAAAGTCTAAGAATTACACCTATATTAATTAGGAATTACAGTCAGTTTAGTGGTCTCCTCGTAGTAAAGTAGACAGAAGCTGTTAATCTAAACTGTGGTGTTATAAACACATACAACTTTGATTGAACTACTACTACTGTAAACATATTATTATAATGAAATTAAAACATATTATTATAATGAAATTAAACATATTATTATAATAAAATTCAAGTAGTAGCAAGAACTATAATACAAAGTTTAGCCAGATCTCACTGATACTAAGATAATAGATAGAAGTTCAAAAAATATTGATCTTATGTGACCAATAGACAGTTTAATAACAGGAGAAAGACTTACACATTGAAGAACTGAAGATTAAAATAAACTAATAGCAAACCTGAAGTGCTGCTTCAGTGCATACTTGAAATATCACAAGATATTGGAAAAGCTCATTTACAAATTAATATTCCTTTCATATTTATGAATTATGAGGATATAGGGTACTATGTCTGATATTGGTACATAAAGCATTGAAATTATATCAATTAGAACCATATTGGGAGGGTTCTATACTTATATTTGAACATAAAATAAAAATGTAATTCTGTTTAGAGACAGCACAAAATATGTTTTTTCTTTCCTTCTTCACTTAACACCATGAATCATGTGTTTATGTACCCCCATTTTTCCATTTGTAAGCTGGAGCTAATATTGCTGTGACATTTAAAAGGACTGTTCTGAGAAAAGAGTCATAAAGATAACAGGGAATTCAGCTATTGGAGCACTGATTACCATCTTAATTATGTATTTCTTCTCATTACATCTGATAGGATGGAAGAACTCGCTGTTTATTTTCCATCTGTGAAAGCTATGCCCTGTTCAAATTCAGATTTCTGCCCTGAGGATGACTCTGGGACAAATGCTTCCAGCCTCCACATCCAGCAAGCGAGAGGTGAGGGGACCCTTACTTGCTTGTAAATCCTGTTAATGCTGTTCCATGTTTCACAATGCCGAGTATGACCCAGCTGCAAGTCACTCAGCCACAGCAAGACAATAACTGCGCTCAGAGGAAGCCATCAAAGACTTCCAAAAGAAACCTGCTCTGAGATGAAAGAGAAAATTATTATGGTAATCAACTTTGCTAAGAGAAAAGGAAAGCTGTTTCTCTTCGGGAAAATTTCCAGTGTTGAAGAAAGGGGGGAGAAGGCAAGGAGGGAACATGATAAGGTCTCACACGTTCACTTGATTGTTCACATCTAACAAAAATAGCCCCAGCCTGTTCCCATTGTCCTGCAGCTGCTGGCTTCATCACACGCATTGTGCGTTTCCTCGCGGCTGAGCGGTGCGGTTGCCCAGTTTCCTCTCCTTCATTTCCTAACAAGATCAGCAATGAACTGTAGGAAAAGCCAGCAGCCTTTCAGAACAATGCCTTTCAAGTTTCCCTGGGTCCAATCCATAAACTCCAGAGAGTGTCTTGGAGCAAAGCAAAGGAATTTCAGGCATGTCCTGGTTGCAGGTACCTGGATCCTATCCTGAATCAAGATCTTGCCACTGGCATATTTTTACTTTTTATTTAATTTCTGGGGAAAATTTGCATTTATGTGGACATCAAGCTTGCTCATAAGGTGACAGGGGAAGCTTCCTGCACCCAAGGCCAAAAGATCTTAATCCTGGAAAAAGAATGAGCACAAATATTGTATTTAAAAGGTCTCCCTTCTCTCTATGTATTTACCAGCAAGTGTTAATTCTCCAAAGAATCATTCATGTTCATGAGATCGGGTTTTGGATGAAGAGCAAGACGGCAGGGGTGTTTCTCCTCATACCTTCACTGGTCTTGAGGCCTTTTAATCTGAAATATCAAGCTGACCTGCTGTGGCTGGATTGGTTATATAAGAAACCTGCTCAACCCTTGTGGAAATAAGCTATAGAAATCAAATGATCACTCCCAGGAGAGGTATTTTTTACATACAGAAATTACATATCAGAGCATCACAACAGAACACCATAAGATGGTTGAAAACATTCCTACAAGTACTTTGGAGTCTCTTAAACCCCCTTTAACTGAATTTCTCTTTGTCTTTCATTCCACCCCCAGGAAACTAAAGAATTTACAGAGACCAGTATTTTACATCTATGCCCTCCTTTTCACATGGATGCCAAGTGCAAGCTCCTTCTCACACCATGTGACACTTCTTTTTCTTTAAGAAATGTTTTCTTCATTGAGGAGTTCCACTTATGCAGAAATAACATCAGATGTTTCAAATAAAACCAGTTGGAGGAAAGATTTCCTCTTTCATAGAACCATAGAATGGTTTGGGTTGGAGGGGACCTTAAAGACCATCTGGTTCCAACCCCTTGCCATGGGCAGGGACACCTTCCACCAGACCAGGTTGCTAAAGCCCCATCCAACCTGGTCTTGAACACTTCCAGGAATGGGGCATCCACATGTTCTCTGGGCAACCTCTTCCAGTGCCTCACCACCCTTGCAGTGAAGAATTTCTTCCTAATATCTAATCTAAGCCTAGCCTCTCAGTTTGAAGCCATTTCTCCTTGTCCTATCAATACACGCTCTTGTAAAAAGTCCATCTCCAGCTCTCCTGTAGGCCCCACTTAGCTCCTGAAAGGCCACAATAAGGTCATCCCAGAGCTTTCTCTTTTCCAGGCTTTCCATCTGTATTTTGTTCTCATTCTTTACAATTTGTCAATACCTTAAATGTTCTGGATAAAATAATCTTGAACAAAATCCTGTAGGTGAAATAGAATTATCTTCTGGTGAGTAGTGCTGGATAAAAAATCCAGACAGCTACAGACCAATCTCAAGGCTTTTGAGAAGCCCCCTGCCCTGATATTTCACCAAAACATGGCTCTTCAAGTGCAAATTTCTGGCAACCAGGCACAGATGAGCCTTGCACACAGCTGAAGAAAAAAGCTGCTTAGGAAAAATTATCAAAAGGGAAGAGCACCTGTGAAAGTATCCTTAGTGAAAAATATTTTTTCAGCCTCACTCTTCCCTCAGGAATCTGTCTACTTCCTGGACAAGGGACCTGTTAGCCCTGGAAATCCAGCCAAACAGATGAGCTACACTTCGGTTCACCTTATTTGCTGCCAGATACTCAGTCTCAAAACCACTCAGCACTCAACAATTCTTAATCCATATGTCAGCCTTCTCCTCTTTCCTTGGCTCAAGTACTTTGCACAGCTCGGAGCAAGGAAAACCTTTGCAGGTATTTTAAGAGCTGCTCACAGGCCTTGCTGCAGACCCTTTCCTGCACATTCTCAACCCTTGAAACATTTATTTGAACTCTTAAATGGGGACTTAATGACACATCAAGTGTCTAAGAAAAAATGAGAGGGTGAATAAATGCTTTTCTGAGTTTCAAAGTAAAAAAAAAACCAACAAACAAAAAACCGCCCAAAGCCAACCCCCCCAACAACAAAAACAACCAAAAAACACCCCCCCCAAAAAAAACCCGAATAAAAAATAAAAAAACCACAACAAAACCAACCAACCAAAAAACACACAAACAAACAAAAAACCCCAAACCACCCAAGCCGAATAAAAAAAAAAAAAGCAAACCACCACATTTAAGATAATGATCAGTCTGTGAATTATCCATGACTGCAGGCAACACTGCACACAAAGCTCATTCAAGTACCTGAGACTCAAAAGGTAATCGGGGTCTTAAAATTGCTCACAGGCTCTATTCAGAGTCTCTTTTACTGTACCTCGACCTAAATTCTCTAATAGTCACAAAAAAAAAAAAAAAAAAAAAAAAAAAAAAAAAAAAAAAAAAAAAAA
>NW_020955620.1:387435-431221 GCF_003031625.1 Empidonax traillii | reverse complement strand
TAATATTTTGTTCAACATCACAGTAATGGAATCATTCTCCCTGTCTCAAGTCCCTTGAATCTGTATTCCAAAGAAAAGCTGAAATTAGAAAAAAAAACCCCACATTAATTAGAGAACAGCAAAAAAAACCCCAACAAAGTAATTATCATATCTACCTCATCAGCTAAATTGTTGTTTCAAACATGCAATACTTCATTAAGTTGAACTAAGAACACTAGAGATCAATTAATATTGATTAAACGTGAGAAAAAAAAGATGACATTAAATAAATGGCAGGTTGATTCCCACAACATAAAAAGTGAACTGTGCTGACTGTTAGGCAAGACATTTTCTTTTGAGTTTGTCAAAGCCTAGTTAAGGAAGAAAGCAAATTTATTCAATAAACAATCCGTATTGATCTTGGGAGATGTAGATATAAGAGTAAAGAACAGGTTTGCAAATGAATAGGGCCTGTGGTTATGTCCTGATATGCACAGGGAAATACCAACCAGAGAAGTAATCCAGTATGATCTCCTCCTAATCACTTCTTTCTTGGATATTCCTTGGACTAAACTGTGCATTTGTTGTTCCTAAAAATCTAAATGCTTACTGATATTATCCATTACTATGGTAACTGTTTTGAGAGGAGCTGGTGATACAATCAGAGACAACCACCACTAGATAAATTAAATCAATCTCTTTTTTTAGTTTTATTGGCTCCTTCATACTCACACGTAGAACTAAAACTGGAAAACAGAGTCTGCTTGCTTCCCTGCCTGAGAAAGTTTGGATAGGCTGTCTCTAATGAGAGGGACTGGGCTTTATACCCCACCAAACCAGTCACATCAACTGTCTAAAAATATTGAGACCTCCAACAGACCTCAATTTATTTAGTTTTCCTGCTACACCTTACTCCTCAGGTATACCAGGGTAAGCCAAAAGAGGACTGTGCTTGAGATGCCCAGCTATCTCTGCCTGAGCTGAGCCAAGAACGGGAAGCAGGTTTTGTGCAAGGAGGGATCCACATCTGGGCATGTGCATAGCTGTTGTACTTCAGCACCTTGTGTTTATGCCCCCATTGGGCTTAGGAGACTAAACAGGCAAGCTCTAGAATGAGGTTTTTTACGCTTACATACCTTTTTTATGCTTATAGTTTTGTAGTGACAAAACTATTTGGAGATCACAAATTTGGCTTTAAAATTTCTTAGGCTGACAGGAGATTTGAATGACACACTTCTAGTATATCCAAAATGCCTTCAAGCAAGAGATACCACAAGCCCCCTTCACATTTTTCAAGACAAGATTGTATCCCTCTCTGCTCTCTAAAAGACCCAGGGATAGAAAGTCCCATCTTCAGGAGAGGCAGGAATGCTGTCCTTCCTCACAGTCCTGAGAGGACACTCTGGAAGCAAGAGTGATACTAGATATTAAAAACAAACAAACAAACAAATGAATGAGCAAACATTTGTTTTTCCCAAGGACTACCCTGTGCAGTGTTACTGTAATATTTTCCATCAGAACCAAAACTCAGGCAGGCTGACATGATTGTTCACTTCTTACTTTAATTCTGCAATTTTGTTCCTTTCCTTGCTCACACATATTGAAGTTTCAAAATAATTTTGCAATTTTTAAGCAGGATACCTCCTGATATCTTATAGAGTACCACCATCCATAGACCAAACTCTGAGAAACACCTCGAATAGGATTCCCTACTCTGATATCTCTTCATTCCCCCCAAAATGCAAAGCACTACCCTGTCCCAGGCATCTAGCAGTCACACATTGCACTGCCTGAAGGCATTTAGACTGTTCTAGTTCTATAACCATCACAAAAGAGTTTTTAGTCCAAACCCCATGCCAATATTAATTCTGCCTCCCCCAGGAGCACCAGAACGTTCTCAGGAATATTTTGGGAGGCTTATGCATGACTGGATAACAGTTTGATGATGATCTGAAATACTATAAATGCATTAGGGAACCACACTACTGATACTCTCCTTGTAGCAGCTGCTCATTTTTACACATCCTATGATAACCCATAAAACTCCTGTACTTCTGTTTTGAGACTGAACTGAGAATTTTGGCTAGAGAAAGGCTGTCTCCCATTCTTCTTGAGGCAGCCAAAATAGAGATGCAGACCCTTTTGAAGATTTACACAACAGCAGTCATACTTCATATCAACTGAGGTGTTTTGCCAGCCAGTTTTCTGCTTAGGTCTGCTGCAGATCCCTGCAATTGTCAGTGCCACCTCCTGGTACAGAAACATACTGAGATCCAGTCACTTTGGAATGATAGGATGAAGAAATGCAATATATCCCGGTCGTCGTTTCCTGCTCTGTTTTTGATGTTCTCTACAGCCTTTTATAAACACATATGTATTTTACAGACATTTAAAAGGCTAAATATTTTTGTAGCTATATGCATTTAATAAAAGGGCAGGGGAGCTGTCAAAAGCAAGAGATAACTATGGATTTTGCTTTTCAGGATATCCATAACAAAGCTAAACCCAAACCAGATATACGCTTGTCAAGCCAGCTGAAGCTGAACAAGAGAAAGCCTGGGAGTTTAAAGTTTCGTTCAGAAAAGTCTGCATTCATTTCAGGACAGAGGAAATAATTCTTGCAGCATTTATGAACCTTGGATACAAAGCCTGAGGTTTTGACTGAGGTTTTGAAACTGGGAGCAGGCGGCGGGGTTGGGGGGGGAGGTGGAATTCTGTGTCCCCACAGCTTAGGTATACAATTTCCACAGATTCATCCAGGCAAATGAAAGGGAGGTAGGCAAGACTACAGGTTAGGACATAGCTGCTGGCAGTAGGCAGCAGAACAGGACTCTGCTCAGGGTTTTGCCAATTTACTTTCTAAAAATGACCAAAGACGTGCTGTTTCTTACCATAGCAAGTCAGATGTTTTTTCTTAGCTCCTGTCTACTTCTGTATCCTAGTCCTCAAGCAAAACACCTTTAGCAGTTATTCCTGAATCTCCCCATGGGAACTGCTTGTCACCTGGGATGGGTCACACTTTTACCAGCCTCTTCACAAGAAAGTAACTCCCAAAAATGTAGGTGAGAGAGAAACATACATCCAATTAAAGCAAACAATCTCAGAAGTTGAAGCACTGGATCTATTTTTTTAACAATACTTCCCATCTCTTCTCCATCTGTCTCACGCAGAGCCTCACAGCAAGAGGAATCACAGCCTCGGGTCTGAAAAAGTAGCAGTCCTCTCCCCGTGTCCCCAGTACTAAACACATTTTTGCTAGTGCTGGGGTAACAAAAAGGCCTAAAAGACAGCAGAGCAGGCAGCCTCTCACTCCAGGAGAGGGCAGTGAAACACGGCTTAACTTGGCCAGGAAAGGGCAAATGCACCTTGACCAGCACAGCAACGCTTGCTTAGTCAACCCAAACACTGACCTTGGCAACAAAAACACAGGCAGATTCAACAGGAGGAGTCGTGAGTGGGGTTTCATGTGTCACAAGCTCCATAAATTGATTTGGGTCACTATTTCCCAGGGAAAAAAATTATGCAACCACTCATTCGCTTTCTGTCCACGGAGAGGAAAAATGTCATTAGGAGGTGGTGTTTGCTTGCGCTTAGGTTAATAGGTCTCATTTGTTCTGCCAGTGTGGAGGGAGGCAGAACCAATGGAAGAACTTGTAATTCTCCTTTGTAATTAAGATAATGTGCCACACCGGCCCTCAATCATATCTTTGGATGCTGCAGTGTCCATGACACATCTCAGAGAGACCGCAGCTGCGATTAAACATTTTTGATAACCCATAAATATAACATTAGTAGCCTCAGTTAGATTTCTGATAACATCATTCATTTCAGATCATTCAATTAGTGTAGACAAAAGGACTCTTTCCAGGAGACATAATGTCATTGTCTCTGGAAAGGAACGTACTTCCCAATCACTGTTTATCACTCCGTAATTACAGTGCTGTAGCAGCCATGCTCTATATTACAAGGAGTCCTTTTTGTGCCCAAGGATCCAGCAGTTCTTTGTTTTAATTTATTTTCCTCTTAAATACCTCCTGCTATTTAAGCAATAATTCCCTGTAAATCAATTGTTAGCAGCAGTTAATGACTGGTTGGTTAATTAATAGCTGAAAGCAAAGCTGAGGGTGTTCGCCACTCTAACAATCCAGCAGACATTAACTGTGGGGTTATTGCTAACATGCTCTATAATCAAGGACTTCTCACAGCGATGGGGTAGCCCACGTATCATTTAAAGCAGGGACTGCCCGGGTTGCAATGGGTGGTGGTGGTGGGAAAAATAGTCACTGACTCGTGGGTTGAGCCGTAGGCCCACAGACCCCTCGGATTCACATGGGGGTCAGCAGAACCCCAACTATGCAAATCAGAAGCTGCACCCATGCTATCAACGCAGAAGAAAAGCCACGGGTTTTTGCCTGTGTCTGAATCTGATTATTCAGAGTATTTAGGGGTGTCTGTTCTGCTGGAGAGCTGCATTAAGATGTTTTTAATGCAACAATCTGCTCTGCTCCTCTCTCCAAGGGACAGATTCTCAGATAATCTCTTTTCACAACATTCTCAATTAATATTTATATAAGCCTGTTTTGTCTCTTATCTTCCACAAAATAAGGTTTGGAGTGATGCTGCCATGGAGAAGGAAGGAGAGTCTAAAGCAGGCAGTAATTGATGTTCACAAAGAGAGTATGTGTAATGGACCAGCTGGCTTATTATGAACTAAAATACTGCAGTATCTTCAATACAGAGGAGGGTAATGGGGAATAAATGTTGACATTTTCATGGTGTGCAATGCAAGACCATCAAATCAAACAATTTCTGGCATATAGTCAAAGCAACATTTAAATGGAAACTTGAGAGATAAGAACATTTTTACATATTTTTTTTTCTCTGAGTAGAAATGTGCGGCTGTAGGAGAAACCTCATAGCATGAGTTCCCCACACTGAGACAAAGCCAGGAGTTCCCAACAGGCACTGTCTGACTTGTCCTAAGGAAAAGAAAATATCAGCAAGGATCATCCTTGCGTGACTGCTCCAGCTCTTCTCACCCTGACACTAAGTGGTAAATCAAGATAATTTCTGCTTGTTATGCTCTCCACAACCAAAGAGAACAATTGCTCACTGTCTCCTTCACAGCCCCCATCTCTACACTGGACGTCTGCTGCCGTGTTACTCTGTCAGCCTCCGCTTTTCTGAAGTGAACAAACCCAATTCCCTCAGCAATTCCTCACAGTTTGTGCTTCACAGCGCACCGTGTTCTGTCTGCTTTCCCTGGATTTTTGCCACCTTCTCCTCATTTGCAGGAAAAGGCAGCACCTGCAACTGGTTGCAGTATCATGGGTGAAGCCAAGAAAGGAAAATAAATATGGGCTGTATCTCAAGGATGATGCTCCTGTTCCTGTAACCCAGAACATTTAATTTATGATTCCCTGAAATTCTCAAGTCTTCTACAAACATGCTGCTGCCTGGTTATTTCCAGACACACCCTCCCCCCACCTCACCAAAGTATCTACATCTCTCTTTCCAGGTACAGCACAGCACTTTGGACTCTTTCTCATTGAATTTCATTTAAATATTTGGGAGTAGTTTCTCCAAGCTGTGAAGATTATTTTGAATTCAGATCCTGACCTCCTAGGATTTCTAGCATCTCCTGATTTTGTCATCCACAGATTGACTTTGTTTGCTTATTGCTCAGTTGTCAATAAAAAACTATTTGATGGATCTGGGTATAGGGAATCTGCCGAATGACCTTCTTGAAATATCCTCCCTGACAGTGATACAGCACTAGCTGTTGCTGTGGAGCTATATTTCAACTGGCTATGCACCTACCCCATTGTAATTATATCTATACCATATTCTTTAGTCTGTCATATACGTCAAAAAGCGTTACTAAAAATCAAGAGCATTTGCTGCTTCCTCTTTATTCACTAGACATGCTACTGTGACAAAGAAAGAAATTAGATTGATTTGACATCAAATGTTCTTGACAAGCCTGTTTTCCTTTTTTTTTTTTTTTCTTTTTTTGGTTCCATCACCGTATCAGCTGGCTACTTGCAAACTGATTGTGTAATGATTTGTTCCTGAATCTTTTAAGGACTTAAGTTAGATTGACGGGTCTGTAATTCCCTGGGCCCTCCTTTTCCCCTCTTTAAAATATAATACACTCTGTTTGCCCTTCTCTTGTCTTCAGGGACCTCCTCTCTCCTCTGTGAGTTCTTAAAGATAATCACTAATGGCTCAGCGATTGCTTCAGACAGTGCCTTAAGTACTCTGGGGTGAACTTCATCAGGCTCTGCTGACTGGAGTACATTCATCTTATCTAAATATTCTTTAATCTATTCCCCTCCTCTTCCAGTTTGTACTTCTGCCTCCTTGCAAAAAGTAGGTTTAAACAACTGGTTGTATACCCTGGTGACTTCATAACTCAAACATTCTTCAGTATATCCTTTATATTTACCAAGCTTTATATTTCCATTCTCCACATTACAAATTCTGAAAAACTGAACTCATCAACCCCTACTCACTGGCAGCCAAACTGGAACACCTTTCTTAAGGACAGATTCATTGCTGAGGATGGAGCAAAAATAAAGAATATGTGACTAAAACATTGTGTTTTGTCATGCAGAACTTCAACATCCACTGACAGGCCTATGCTGATTAAAACAACAGATTTCCATTTCTCCCAATGTTGTTCCTAAAATATAACTAGCACCTTCATATCTGAGATTGAACCTGCAGCAGTGTCCATAAGCCAAGAGCTCTCTGTAATGAACAAACATAATACTTTGAATTTGTGAAACTGCTAGGGCTGTTGTCTAGATTTGTTCTAAATTACAAATAATAAATCCACATGTTGCTTGGGGCTTTTTTAAAATAAAATACTAAAATCTGCCAAAAGTCATGGTGGGTTTTCCATGTGAGTTTTCCACGTGAGATCTACTTCCTTCGCTCTGTCAGACACCTGATGCTGCAGTATCCAGTGGGAAGAGAACTCAGGTTTCCACGAATGATAGCCATACAGAAAAATCTTTATTGCTGTCTTCAATAAAATCTTTTTTTGCCTGCCTTTCCCCTCAGTAGTTCGCTATCATTACAGACCTGAGTGACAGCGCTTGCATACCAAGGCTCTCTCTAAAGCAGGGCATTTGTACAGTCAACACTCTCAGGTTTGCTTTCACTATCAGTTCAAGGGCTTTCTGCCAAAATAAAAGATGTTTCATAACAAAAATAAACTTTTTAGAGGTCTGTAGGTTTAAGTCCCATCCCATTCCTACCAAGTCAAAATGGCTGCAAAAAAAATCAGCTTTTAAATGAAAAGCACATGGCTCAAGAGAGTTTGACAAAAGGCTAGCAAGGAGGAGGAGAAGGACACTGGAGAACCAGTGAAGACACTCACCTGTCCTCTCCACATGGCCAAGTCAGGCAAAGTACACATTCTGTCTGACCCTGCTAAGCCTGGATGATGAGGCAGCATTCTTTTTGTGGCTCAAAACCCTGCTCACAACTCTCACAACTAAATATGAGAATTTATCCACAGTGATCCCGATATATGTGCCTTACCTGCACACATCCTATTTACCTGATGGGGGATATGAAGAGTATGCCAGGGTACCAGTTGGGATAGGGTACGAGGTTGCTCACTTCTTTGCCTTCTCTGTGTCTAGAGGGATATGGTGTCCTCAAGCACTCCTACTACTTAGTTACATGTGTGTTGTTAAGGCTTTAAACTCAAGGTCCAGCTATGACAAAATCTGAACTTCAGTATATTGCTACCAGCAATTGCTGCATGTTTCTGAGACAAGACAGCCTCAAAAATCCAGGATAAAGCTTGTGATGGCTCAGAATAAGCATTTTCATTTGAAGGGATCTGTCTCTGGAAATGCTTGTTTGGAGGAAATAGGTAAAACAAGAACTTAATACTGCTTACAAAAAGCTTTTCCTCTACAGAAGGCATAACACTGACATCTGAGATAAGAGCTGGTTTGGAAATTTTCTGACTACTTTTTCGTCAAAAAGTATGACAAGTAAAAAAATGACCCTTTTTGCAGTAACATATTGGTTTTGATGAAACTCTCACTGGCAGCACTGCTGAAGTCTAGAACAGAAATTCCATGATATTCAAGAAGGGGAGAGAAAAACCACAGAGCTGGCAATTGCCATTGGAAGGGCATTCACCCAAAACACAAGATATTCCCATCTGAACTTATAATTATTCACATCCTATATGAATACTGTTCCCATGTTCTGTCACCAGACCTACCGTCTGACAGACAGAAGATTTTCAAGACCTCCACAGTGTACTAGATTTGAAATTCTCCTGTCAGAAATATTGTCCTATGTAAAACAACTTTTAAGGCGTATTTGAAAGAATTGACTCTCAGATACAACTTTGCCATAGTGCCTCAGACTTCCCTTCTCATTTCCATCTTGGTCTGGAAACAGCACCGTTGGGTTCCTCAGCTGGGACAGTTGGCTGACGTCCGTTCTCTGCTGCTTGTGTGGAACAAGTACTATATTCATCTCAACTTTCTGAATTTGGAAAATCATATAAAAGGAGTAATTTTCTTCACATGAATCTTCTGTACCTTATCTGATACAAAGACGTAAATGCTGCTTAAGTGCCTCTTTTCTCTGAGCTTTACTGCCATCCTCCTTTCTTAACCCATCCTCGTTCTTTCTGCTAATTTTTCAGAAATTTTATTTTGAAGGACCCTTAGCAATCTAAAAATGTTCATTTTTATAGATTGAAAAATCTGTCCAACCTACACTCAGGTTATTATCTCTGGATTTTGCATTTTTATAATCTATTTGCATTTTCATGCCTAATTTTAAACTCCTACTTGTAATTTTGACTTCTGTTATAAAACCCCCTTCATAACTCCTGGAGTGAGAAGATGATAAACAATACAGTCTCTATTGTCATCTTCCTTAAAGTTCAGTAACTCAGCAGGCCAGATTCAGCAGTAAGCTTCAAGCTCTGAATTTTCCAGTTCTCAAAGCACTGGAGGAGCCAAGACTATAAATCAGTTTAAGAAGCACTTGATAATGACCTATCAAACTGACAGGTTGGCCTTAACCAAATCATGAGTCAGTTTAGAAGCATTCATGATTTTTTCCCCTTATCTAGAATGCCACTAAACTTCTGAATCAAGCTTTTCACAGTAAGTATCAGTAATAAAATGAATATCACCAGAATGAGAAACTTCTTACTGTTTATTAATATCTTTAGAGAGCAACATTCTTTCTGGGAAAATAATTGTCCACAGAGCTTTGCTCCCCACTGAAGACTCTCTAGGCAGGCCCCTTATCTTCTCTGCATGAGTTTGGTAATCAGCAAGAGAAGGTAACACTTGACTATATTCATTGTCTTGAGTAAACACCACTGCTGTAGTGATTTTTAATGTTACACTTGCTGTCCTTAGGAATGGTAAATTTTCCGCTAGAATAAATTCCCCACGACTGCATGAAGGATTCAGAGCTTCCCACTGAGCAGCTCAGTAACAGATTTTTTTTTTTTTTAAAAAAAGGGGGGGATTCACTGTTATCTTTATTGGGAGAAAGAAAGTATAGCCCTTGGATCAAGCAGCTATCCGTGGCATCCAATTTGGTTTCACTGCACAAAAGGGAAAAAAAAATTTAAAAGAGTAAAAAGAAAATTAGCTACATTGATTGCTGGCTGGGGTTTCATTTTGGGTTGCCCCTGGGACTGCAGCATAGGCGAGAGTGGTTACTTAGTCATGAATGTGCTGCACAGCAAGCAATCGGATTGCTCCATGGCTTTTTTCTGGTCTCTCAGTTGTGCAGGGAGGAAATCCAACTCCCCTTAATCACAGCCTGCCCCTGCAGAGGACACATAACTCACTACTACAGCACATGAGCTACTACAGCCTTCAGAACACGGTTCCCTAAAATGAAAAGAGCCTGTAGATCTTGGCTGTGGGAAATCAGAAGTTAATATTATCCAAAATAAAATTCTAGCAGATCACCTTAACACTGCTTTTTAAGCTTCTTTGAAACCAGGACGTTTTTAACTGCATCTTGATAAAAACCCACCTACATATAATGGGCTCCTGATTACAAAAATCTTATTTTAATATGATCACATTTTAAAGCTGCAATCATGCTTAGCTTCCCCTTGTGCCAGAAGCCCCGTAATAGAGGGATAGTGCCCTTTCTCAAGCAGCAATTACACAAAAACATAATTTTAAAAATACAGTGTAATAAGTGATTGGGAGGAAAGAAGCAATTCTGAGTCAAGCCAGAAGAAAAAATTAGAGCAGGTCAGAGAGCCCCACTTCGCTTGTACCCTGGTGAATGTTTTCAGCCAGAAAATAACACTAAACCATCTCTCCTAATTTAAAAGTTATCTCCCTAAAAGTGAGTTTGCTACTGTTTGTAAAACATACCTTACTTAGCCACTGATACAGAAAAGCAGCTATTGTCAGAATGTAGTGTCTCAAAATTAATTATCGATGATTACAGTGCACCAGAACAAAAATCTGAATTGCTATGCAAAAGGGAATTTTGCAATTGATTAAACTGCAAGTAATTGATTAAAATACTTTAAAATACAAATTCTAATGGAAAGTTAACATTTTTAACATGTTATTTTTTGGCTAAACCAAAAATATTGCAGTTGTGTGTGTTGAGGCGTATCAAAATAGCTGCTTTGGCTCTGACACTTCCAGGGATAGTGCATCCATGTACTATCCCACAGTGTATCTTACCCATGCAAAATGTATTTCCTATGGTCCAGTTTAAGCTTCGGATAGAGAAATCTGTGGTAGGCTAGTTATCACCGGGAAGCTGCCCAGTCTCCCAAAAAATGAGGACACTGGTGAAACTGCAGGATGCAGCTAAACCAGCCTGCTATGTGCACCACTTCCTTTCTGGATGGGCAGGTACAGCACAGTTTGGGGACTTGCAGTGGGAGGGGACTGGGAACACAACATGCATCACCTAGAAAGTGTATTCAGGGTGGTACAGATCAATGCTGAACTCACTCAAAACGCAATTTTTTTTTTTTCTGTGCCACAAACACAAAAATTTCAGTCAGTGCTAACCCTACAGCAAATTAAAGATTTCATTTGCATTTTCCTTTCTAGAAAATCAGAACTCTTCCTTTGTAAAAGTTTGATTGTGGAAGAACTACAATATGAAATTCCTAATAAACGGTATTTACAAGCAAATGACAGGACTGCAATGAGCCTAACAGCTGCTACTCAGCTCTTAAAATATCCAGTAGCAGACTAACAATTTTTCATAACTGGAACAGTAATATCAAGTGCAAGAGGGCTAAATAGATGGCTAACAGCAGAGCAAGGTGGTACTGGCTATTTTTTTTTTTTTCCTTCAGATGAACCCCGTTCCCTTGAAATAGTCACACTCCTTAACACCCCCCTGACATCCCCAGTGACATCCCAGTCCCCAGTTACTCTTACAAAAGACCTCACAGCCAGCATGCCGAGGCTTAATAACACCATCATCTTTCCTAAGGTAGCCTCCACCCCGCAGTCTGAAGCAGTAATTTTCCACTTTATGAGCTGCATGCAGTGCATTGCCTACAGCAGCTTGTTTGAACATCCCGTCCCTCGGAACGGAGATGCTCGGAGGGGTAGCTCCTTGTGCCACCCCACCAGCTCCTCCTCCTCCTCCTCCTCTCTTGGTTGAGCAGAGCCAAGAGACCACCACAGCACAACAGGGGGGGTGCAGTACGGGCATAGCACCACATTATCCTCCAAATTGAAAGGAAAATTCACAATAGTAGCGCAGCATATCTTAATTTTCACTGCTGGTAGTGACAGTTTTACGCAATTTTAGTCAGCTATAGAGTAATCAGGAGAATTAAGCAGCAGAAGGAAGGACTGTGCCGGGATCCAATAAAGCAGTGGGCACTGGGGTGCTTCGGGGAGTCACTGCATATCTCCACCTTATTATTATCCTCACGAGTTCCCCACCACTGCCATCACACGGCATCCCGGAACAGCTCCAGTAAAACAGCACCTCCTGCCACACCTATGACCAGGTTTCAGAAACAGCTATCAGTCCAGCTGTCTCTGCAGCATGATGATGCACACATACCCGCTTGTCTTTATCTGCTTTAGAGAGTCTAATAAGGTTTGAAGTTGTTATTAACTGCCATAAAGTCCCTCTTGTGCCTTTAACTGAGAGCAGTGTTTCCACTTGGTCAGCACTCACGATCCCTCCTCTGTTCCACCAGCTGAGATGGACGTGGTGGGCTGAAAGGTTTCTCTGGAAGGCCAAAGCAATTTCTCCTTTATCCATCCCAAGGAAAGGAGCATCCTCAGAGACACTTCACTCCATGTTTGCACTTCTCAAAACATTACTATCTGCTTTCAAAGGCTTTGGCCTCAAAGGTCATCTCAGCTGCCTTCCTATATGTAGGGATTGGGTATTGTTGGCCGTAATAAGAAGGGGATTTTTATTATCTCCCTGTGGTCAGAGATCAGAGATTGACTTTCAGTCCCTCGTTCTGTGTTTTGCACATTGTGGAAGCTGTGAGCGCATTTACAAACAAAAACTTCCAAGCGTGTCTTTTGGACGACTATGGTGAAATCTCATACTTCAGCTGTGTTTTACTGCTGCTAATAAACTGTGACACACAGGCTATAATCTGCAGTAATTCCATCTAACTGCACATACAAGGCTAACAGTTAATGGCTCCTTCCTAAATCCTGATGGTCGAGCAACAAGCAGGCCACAGACGCGATGTCTGTCAAGCACAAACCTTCTCTTTACAACACAAATAACTATCACCCCTGGGAATGGGACTGAAGGCACACAACGGAAAAGGTCTGTGGCAGGCTAGAAAAAGACATCTAAAGGAAAGCAAGTTTTGGTGCAAGGTGGTTGTTCCTCCTGGCTGTGGTATCTTCCCTGATGCAGGGCAACCCTGCCCACATTAACTCTGGCCAGAAAATACATTTTGCCAGATTATGGCCAAATTTATTCTGAAGGGGATGGAAAACCCTTCTCCTGTTGCATGAAGAACATGAAAACAGCCTTTAATTATGGATCATTACAAAACTACCCTGATCCAAGACCCTAATTATTTTTTTTTCCCCAACCGTTATTTGCCTCCTCCTACCTGAAACACCCCCATCTCCCAGCAGCTCCTTCTTGAAGCTCTCTGCAACATCTCGAGAAATTCAAATGCCTGCTCTTGGAGGAAAATAGTTTCTAATTAAACATAGAGCGTGGGTGTGAATGAAGCTGGGCCCACTCCTTGCCTCGCTGAAGTCAACAGAAAAATGTTTTTCTTTTTTACCACGAGCGTCAGCAGGCAGAGGCGATGGGGTGTTGCTCCTAGGCACAGTTTTGAGGGAAGAGAGGATCACTGTTACTGACAACTAGCATGGCTTTTATTCAGGTTTGGTAAAAGAGCTTGAAGTTTCCTAAATTTTAGACTTAGGGTCCAGGCTTGACTGGGAGGGTGTGCACTAGAGATCAGAGCATGCCCAGTGGGCAACAGCTAGCTAATGTTCATGTAAACATTAGCTACTTGTGAAAATAAGAGAAGATAATCTTAAAAACCTTCCTCTGCACCGCATCAGAGCACGATTTTGTGAGTTTTGAATCAAATTTAGGTATTCAGGGAATGTTACTCATCTTTTTCATGGCAAAATAAGGTATTTTGCAGACTGAAAATCTACCATGATTCTCAAATATATTCTTTCATTGATCTGAGGGATAATTTTAAAAGAAAATCCTACATATCCTCATTTTTCTCTTTTTATTATAATTCTTCCACAGAAATGTATGAAAAATAAAAGAAAGTGTTGGAAGTGTAGACAAACGGACAAAAATCTCACCAATATCACAACAAAGTTCAGAAAGGCACAGACAGAAGACATTGTCTTTTCATCTAGGTGGCAATTCCATCAGGTCAGAGCAGCTGTAGATGGTGTTCAAGCTACTGATCATTTGATCTCCAGCTCCCCAGATCCCCCCTCATTTTCTTCCACACCACCAGCACAGCTCTCTGGGCCTCTTGAGAAGCGCAATGGCACTTTGACAAGTGTGGTTGTAGGTTACATTTGGCAGTAACTATCCAGGAAATATCCTTTTGGAAAACTGGAGGAGAAAAAATAATGAGCTGAAAGTTTTGCCTGACACCAGTAGGACCCCCATAGCTTGTTTGAGATAATTTAGCTTACAACAGCATAAAGGATCCTGGTGGTGTAAGAAGAGATGTTCTGCCTCTACTCCAGTTAAGCCTCCTGCACTGCATGCAAGAAAAGCTGAGTGTGCTGATGGATTATAGCACCTCATATTCCATTTAAATTCTCAGTTATGAACACTCTAGTTATTTTTGCAACAGTAGTTGGTAAAGTTAGGGCCTGTGTGAAATAGGAAGAAATGAGAAATTGATTTTACTTCAGTAACACAAACTTATATTTTCCTTGTAGAGCTACTCAGACTCTCAGAAAAAAAAAAAAAATCAGTAGCTGATCTCCAGAGGTCTATCCAGCCCTATGTGCTCATCCAAGTTCATATTCCTGCAGCTAACAATACATTTTCCTTCAGACCTTAGCTTGTCTGGAGATGGGAAGAAGAGATCTGTTTTTATATTTTGATGAGGCTAGCACTTTTCAAAGTTCACCTATGCATAATGTTGGCAGGGAGACGTGCATCTAGCTGATTCAGAAGACACATTTATGTCAAAATCTATCTCTTCTGATTTTCACTGAAGTGCTTCGATATGCTATGGTACTTCACAAGATTGAAATAAATGCATTTCATAGCTCTCATCTCCCCCCAACACCCACCTTCCCCATAATTACATTTTCATCCTTTTTTTTTTTTTTGCAGAAATACCTGAGGCTGCTTTTGTTTTTCTAAACACCAGACTCAAACTCAGGGTGATTTGAAGACTTCTCTCTTGGACTTGTTTCCCCACAAGTCATAGCTCACCAGCATGGCAGCATCTCCCCTGCAGAAGAGTGTCTCCAGGGCCTTTCAGGTGCTGAGTTTCCCAGCAGAAGAGACTGGTGCCAAGACAACCTTTTCTTGCATTAATTATGGGTTTTTCCCCTACTCAAATGTAAACACGTCACGTCATTTGCTCTGATTTAAGGCTCAGCTGTGCTTTTTGGGAAAAAAAAAAAGTGTTTTCCCTTTTCTGTAGTGGACACACCATGGCAATATTTTTCAATTATCACAGGACATACTTAGGCCCTTTGAAAAATCCTGCAAAAGACTAATCACCTTCAGGAATAATACACTGAAATTGTGGCTCCAGCTGTTTTAACTTCTTACTCAGCCTCTTGGAGGAGTGATTAAAGCCAAAGTCTGAATGATTTAGATGTAAGGCTTAAAGGTATTCCCTCCCCCAGCTGCCATCCCCACAAACATTATTTTTCCTGCAGGAAAGGCAGCAGACCACACTGCGTGACCATCCTTTAGCCTCCCTGATTCACAGTCTTAATATGATGCAAAGCAGTGATCGGTGGTTTTATACCATGTTGTCAGTATCTCAAAGGTAGGTACATTTTCTTCCCCTGCCCTCAGGAGAGGAGCAGAGTAAGGGCAGAGAAAGAACAGGTCCTAAAGGGAAATCTGCCACAGGTTCTGGTAAAACCTTAGGGGAAAAGCACGAGCCCCAAACTGCAGGTTCTTATTTAGCTGAACAGGGAAACCCTCCTCCTTTGTAGTCCCTGTGCGACACAAGGGGACCTCCACAGGGGTTCTCAGCAGCCACCAATGTGGCTGTCAGCATGCTGCCAACCACAACTGTCAATCACCTACACTTAGGTGGCATTTTGTACTGAAAGTTTAAAACGCCACAGAATATAATGTTCATGACTTTCATACTTCCTATTAAAGTAAGTTTAAGGATATAAGTGGAATAAAATAAATTTTTTACTAGAAGAATATTTTTTCCATGTGTAAGGGTGAACCTTACAGGCAGCTCAGAAATGCTGTAATGATATATGGGAAAGGGACAAAGTTATTGATGGCAAAGGACAAAAGTTTTTTATGTTAACTGAACAGCATTATTATTATGTAAAACTGAACCAGTTCCATCTGGCTTAAAGAATCCTCCAATACTATGTTTCTGTATCATGACAGGAAAGATTTGCTGTTCCCCTGGGACAGTAGCCGGACTCCTACAGATGTCATGCAGAAAAGCAGAATAATGAGTATAATGGGACAAGCAAGAGAGAGAAAAAGAACAGAGGCATTCTCCAATCCTTGCTATATTTTTAAAACTAAATTTGAATTTTACTTACATAAAAGCACGGAACAGATAATATTTTATCTTGGATTCCTGTGACCTTGTCACAGCAGAATGCCTGGCTTCATCTATTTTTCTGTGTTTGGTCAGTACAGGACATAACGAGTACTAGAAATCCCACTAGAACCTGGGGGTCTGGAGGTTGAAACACCAGATTAATCTTTCCAGTTTAAGTATTTCAAATAATCACCAGAGTTGCTGAATTCTTATTCAGCTTAAACTTCAAGGGGATGACTACTGGCTTGCCATGCTAACACCAACACTGTACAGTTACAGGTGCACTGCATGGAAAACAGGTCCCCATCCCATTCCCCATATGTCTGAGCTGCTCCCAACTCGAGATGCAATCTGTCATGCTGATCTGAGAGGAGAAATTTGCCCTGAGCACAGAGGATATTACTTTGTCTCTTCAGTGAAAGAGAATTTTCTTTCTGAAGACGGTTGTGTTTCCTCAAAAAATGTGGAGATCTGGGGCTGGGATATTTCAGAGTCTGAGTAATACAGATCCCCCATGCAATAGTATCCAGGCCCCTTGGGAGGTTTTGAAGAGTGCAGGCTTTCTGTCAGTGCTATCCCATAAACAACCACACAGTGTATTTCTGAAGAACATGAGGTTTCTTTGGTCCCACAGTGAATTTAAAGTGAAGGAAGGCTCTGGGAAAAGTTAAAAAAATGACAAAATGGGGGAAGATCAATTGTGAGAGGATGCTTGAGTGACCCTCAGGTAAGTCTGATTTCCTGAAAGCAAAGAAGGGCATGGAGACAGACAGGTTGTAAGGAACCATCAGAGGAACAGGGGCTAGTCCCTGTCCATGTTTTGATATCCTAAGAGAACACAAGGATGTATTTCATCAGGACTCAGTACCATGACTCACCATTATCTCATTCTAGCAAAAGTTTTTTCGTGTAAGTAAAATGATTTGTGATATACAATGCTCAAAAATTTGGTCTGATAAAATAGCCAAAATATTACAGTGGTGATTTGATCTAAATTAGCATAAAACAGCTCATGACTCTGCTCATTTTTCTTTACACATAGCACCTTTTTTCATTGCCCTGGTTTTCCCAGAGGATGCAGCAGACATGTATGTATGTCCTCCTCATTGTAACCCTCATGCCAGGTGTCAGCTTTGTAAGCTGACCTTCACCACACCACGTAGCTGCCCATTGCAAAACTGCTGCATCACATATGGCCCTCCACTTAAACCTTCTGGGACTGAAGCTGCTCATAGGTTTTTCCCTGAAATCATGGAGAGGAATGAAATTCAGCTCTAGCATAGGTTCTCTTTCGGCATTAGTTCTTCCCAGTCTGTAGCTTCCTGCTCTCGTTTTTTTCCCTCCCCGTGGGGGAAAAATAGCCCAAACAATTTACACTGAAGTTTAGCTGTTGAGTAAAATTTCACAGCTTGCTATGGGTTTCACGGAATGACTCAAAGATCCTATTAATTTGCTTTTCAGATTTTGTAGGTTTAAAAAAGAAATGTCTAGCGAGTCCTAAAATCCTTCTACAGAGCCTGGCTGGTTATGTTCCTCTAGGAGGCAAGTCTTCCTGTTCCTCTCCTCAGCTAGAAACCCACCACCTCCAACATCTTAATTTAGATTTTACTTCTAACAGAGTGACATGAGACGCACCACAGCTTCCTCAGGGGACTGCATGGTGGTCCCCTTGAAAAGTGGCACAGAGTGAAATATCCAGCAGCCAGGGAGAGTGCGGTATGAGCTCTCTGCAGCGTCAGATGGAGATGTGTTCTCTCCCTTGCACAGAACCCTCAGGCCTCTCAATTTCCTTTTTCAAGCTTAGGACCAGCAGAGCCTTATTTTAACTCAGGCTTCCCAGTCAAAACTAGACTAAGCAAACACAGAAGGTTCATCAAGTTCTGAAATTAACTTAATTTTACTTCAGTGAGAGAAGAGGGGGGGACAACGACCAGCCTGTGAGTCTCTGAAAAACCTTGGTTAAATGTTACTTGGAAACAAATCATCACAGAGCATTTCTTGACAAAGATGATCTGGTACTTGCAACTTCCAATGAATTTCATTCCTATTGTAGCTGAACTTGGGGGAAGTGACAAGGGAAAGATATTAATATATCTTGGAGCTGAGAGAGAGCTGTTTTTCAAGTGAGACAGACGCAATGAGTGTTTCAAACACCTCATACTTCAGTGAAATCCAATTTCCTGTCACAAGTTCGCACTGAAGAAAGAATATGCTTGGAAGACAGAGCCTGGGATGCTAAGCAGCATCCATGAACTGCACAGGAGATGAATGCTTTTTGTGCCTCTGCTGTTTGCAAATGTACCCTTCGGTCTGCAGCAGGAGCAAACATTAGCCATTGGTGCAAGGCTTTGTGCTCAGAGGGCTTTGCAGAGAATCTGAACTGCAGCTTACAATTCCCTGCAAAAGCTGAAGAAAATGGCTGTGAATTCCTATGCTCAGGAGTGATGCATGCCTTCAAACATATCAGAGAGGTAGGGCATCTCTGCAGAGACAACAGCTAACAACAAAGGCAGGCTCAGCCTTCAGGTGATACGAGCTCTGGCCAGCAAATTATTTTGTTTAACCCTTGGAGAGTCCCCCCGCCACATCTGCTTGCAGGCTCCAGTCAGCTCTGAGTGAGACCCAAAGGGTAGATGGAGGGTGCCCATGCTGAGGGGCTACAAATTTGAATTGTTTGGGATGGTAAGGCAACCTGTAATCTTCTGACCAAATTTCTCCTGGCAAAGAACATGATAATAACAACAGCCTTCTTCAAAGGATAAGGGCAAATCCCAGCACTGAGGTTCATGGGATCTCTGAATTCCTTGCAGCTTAACCACAGCAAAGAGGTCAACCACGACGGTAGTTCCTAAGGGGTATGTGATGAATGTGCTGGCCTTGAAGTACAGCAAACCTACAGCTATTTACTATTTCCTGGCTGTTCTGTGGGCAAGAGACCATGGTGGCAGCAGCAAGATGCTGTCTCCCCTGCTTCTCAAATCCAACACTCTGAAAACATTAGTGGAAAGACTCCCATTGCCCTCACATTGAGGGCAGTTCCTTAAGACAGAGACCTCTGCTTCTTGGACTGAAATATTTCATCAGCTTTGTCTGAATTAGATATAGCTAAGTCCTCAGACTGTGTCCAGAAGAAGTAATATGCATTTTGCCTCCTGCCCAACTCAACAGTATAAACAAATCAGAGATACACTTTAAACATGCCATAAACCACTCCTGGCTTAAATTTCTGCAGTCTTAATAGCACTGCATTTAGAAAAAACTCCCAAGTGAGATAAACACAGTTAAAAAATAAGGCTTTTGCTCTCCTGGAAACAAAATGTATTCTTTTGTCACTACTAAATAATGAGAACATTAGTACAAAACATCAGGAAACGTTTCACAGGACAAAGCACAGGATTTAGTAAAAACCAAATGTAATGGCAATTTTTTTCTGTTCGGGGAAGAAGCACTTGAGAGAAGCCATTCCATGCCAGAGACCAGCATGTGGCCCTGGTTCTCACTTCTATCTCCCCATCCTGGGAATGGGAACCATGTATAAGCACAGAAGCTTGTTTCTTAAAATAGGGTCAATGACCTGAATGCGGGAGCTGCTGGAGCTTGAAGCTTTGTTTTATTAATCAGTTTTCATGCATTTACTTGAGGATTAGCATAGGCTGCCAGATTCATCAGCATTAATTTAGAGTACCTTGAGGTATTGAGGACAGAGCTGTCTGCTGCTCATGTAGTGTCAGCGAACCACCCCTACTCCCTGCCTGCTAAGGATTAAGAAACCATCAGGCCAAAGTGAACACTTCAGATACTCATTGCTTGTTATGGCTTTGCACTGTGACACAGTAGAGGGGAGAGGGAAACACGCTGAAGGCAGCACTTGCAGGTTATTTTGCAGCCAGAGGATGGCTGGGGCTGTGGGGCTGAGTGAGCAGCAAGCCCTGTACGCTGCTGTAGTCCTGCTCCCGAAAGTAAAACTCTTGCCTCCACAAGAGAGCCCAACCTCCTAACAGCATAGAGTACCCTAAAGCTCAGTACTTGAAGCATCACATCTTTAAAGCACAAGACCAAAAAATACCTGAGAAGGATGAGAGATGTGTCCTTTAGGCTGCGGTACAGACTTAGCAGGTGCCCATGCAGCTCTCTCTGCTGCAGCTCACCTCCCTTCTGGCAGGCTAGCCACCAGCAATGGCTTGCCACAGCAAGTCCAGCAAACCTGAAGGGGCATTCACTTCCCTTCTACCCTGCCTGTAGTTTCAGTGGATCTTTTGCCGTTGCTACAGGTGCTGTAGCAATCCACATGGACCCTAGGACACATCTCGAGGGTAGAAGGACAATTTGCTTATAGCCTCAAATAGTCAGCTGTAGCTGTAACAAAATAGCAGCTAATGCCTCCCTAGTTGAGCAATTAATGGTTCTCTCCTTCAGATGGACAACTGGGCATAAATCTGCTAGAAGAGCTGAACATTTCCACTCATCATCTAAATCCAAGGAGGCCTGAATCAACAACCACCACCCACGCAGGCAAACATCTTCTTCTGGCTGAATCCAGGCAGAAGGTCATGGGTTAGCAAAAAGCTCGCAGGAAACCTCTGACAGTAATTGAGCAGCGCCTATATCTGTGTGGTTTAACTACCTAGTCTTAATCTAAAGCACCTGTCTCCTCTCAGGCTTGTTGCCTGGGCCAGAAATATAGTCAGGACTGTTCAGGCAGAAGGGCTGGAACCTATGATCAGATCAGTGGGACAGTTTGGGCTTTGGGGGTGACTGAGCACCCACAGAGGCCTCTTCCTGCCAGAGCACATGGCAGACCTGGAAGAGTGACTGTACTCGTTTGTCCACAGTACACTTAGCATTTCCTCTGGGATGTAATTATGAGATGAGAACAAATTAAATTCAGAGGTAGGTGCACCAACTGCGATGTAATGTTTTCACCCTACCATAAAAAATAAGACACAAATCTCCACAGGATGAGGAGGACATAATGAAGTAGTAGCTATGGTTCGTCAAAAACAAGTTTCTTTAGACCCAAGCCCTTCTTGATCCAAGAGGTTGTTTTGCCAACACTAAAGGAAACTATGAAGGGCTACCTTGGTTGAGGCGCATTTCTTGGCTGAAAACAAGTCTCACAAACGCCAGAGTTTTATCTAATGCATCCACATAGTTTGGGATCTCTCACAGCAGCTGTTCTACCCCCTGATCTCTGCCAGATGCTACAGCCCTCCTGGAGCAGCAGTCTCTCACCATTTCTCAGATACAACCAGCTGCATCCCTCCTCTCAGTTCCTTTGGATGGAAAGAGGTTTGAGAGGACCTACCTGGCAGTTGAGGGCAGCAGTCCTAGCATGTGAGGAAGAGCAGCTTCAGCCAGCACTGCAAGAGCTGGAAAAAAAATATGAGATATAGTTATGAATCAGAAGATGTTTCCCCACACTGATGTACCTTCTTGGCTGCCCACACCCAGGGCGAGCTCATCTGGGCTGACTATTTCTTAGAGACTTTGTACGAGATGGTGCCATGCATTTGTACAGCTTATAGAGTTTGAACATGTCTCAGTCAGAGAAATGGCTTCTGGAGTCATTATTGTGACTTTGTGCTCATATTAATACTGAAGGAAGGCATCTACTGATTTACTGTTTAGGTCTAAGACAAAAGTTCCCTTGACAAAATTACTTGTGACCTATGGAAAGAGTATGTTGTGCAGTCAGTTTTGGTTAGACTGGTCTCTAGCAGGAGGGGGCTGCCACCAAAAGGAAGGAACCAGCGGGTACCTAATGTGTTCATCAGTTTTTTGTACAGGCAAATGGGATTGTAGACATCTGCCTTCAGATGCAGAAAAGACACTGAAGTTCTCCAGGAGCAACTGTTACAGAGGTATACAGAGCCCTAAAGCACAGACCCTCAGAATACATAAGGAATAGTTGTGGTCCTGAAAAACAGATGGCCAACAAACCAGGTATTTCATAGGGCCGGGACCCAAGTTATTACAGTTTCTGAATTGCAGTTGGCTCCACTCTGTCTGGCTCAGGACAGAGGCAATGGCCCGTATGCCCACACCTAACTACATCATCGTGCCCTGGGACAGTCACCAGTGACTAGAGCAGTGACAGTGCCCAGTGCTCAGCAGCAGATTAAGCCTTCTTAGGGATAAACTTCCCATTAATTGTTTCTTTGAAGTCCTACCTGAGTGGGGCTGCTGCAAAATCCAGCAAGAGAGTAAGATGATTGCTCTCATGCCACCTTCGTGACTCACCAGACAGAAAGGAACACAGCAGTACGGAGAAGATAATTACTCTTTTGTGAATATGTGCCTGGTTTCAGTAGGTTTAAGTGTTGTTTAAGTGTCTAGTTCTTGGCCATTGTATTCAATCTTTTTTTTATTAGGGTCTTAAAACTTGTACAGCATGGAGAAGTTTGTACCTCAGTGGGAGCTTCCATAATACAGTGAAACACAATCATAAATGGCAGAAGCACAGGTTGCTCTCTGGAATTTACCTATAGTGCTCTTCTCTTCCTTCATTCATTTTATAAGCATTCGTATTTGCTAGAAATCAGTGTAATTTATACCAACTCAGTAAAGAGTGCAAGCTGAAATGCAAACACGCCAAAGCCACTCTTCCACAATGCTCGTTGCCGCAGACAGCAAACTGGTTGCTTGAGGGGAGGGACAACTGGCGAGGCCACTGAGGCTGTGCTGTTTCACTGACAAGCACCTCACTAAATACGTACCAGGGGGAGCTGTGGGCAGGGATATGAAGGCTAAACAGGGGCTGTAGCAATGAAACAGGGATGCTGTGGGCAGGAGCACCACCACCTGAAGTCTGAGATGCACGCTGACACGTGGATCCAGGTGTGCAATATCCTGTCTCTGGTATACACTTTCTTCTTTCAGTAGGTTTTTCTCCCCCCGACTTGTTCAAGTGGTTCAAACCTGGGGAAAGAAAAAGGCCATCTTGTTTTGCTTTGCTAAATTCCTATGGGATGCTGCTCCTTAAAGAGCACAGCTGCATTGCTGTGAGGCAAACAAGCCCATCCACCAGGGTTCAAGTTTGTTCTGTATGGGTGGCCAGATTATATTCTCAAAAATAACATGCAAAAAACCCCCTAGCATCATAAATAAATTTCCAAAAGGCATGTAAGCACTTCCACATTCTTCACTTGCTTGTTCTGCACAAACACCAGAATTTTATTTTTCTCTCTGCCATATGCATTTTAACCAGCTGTGCATCATTCCTGTTTTAGAAAACGTCACTTGGAAAAAAAAGAGGTTGCAAGGAGACTTTGCTTTGTATAGATAGAGAAGTACATTATCAGGTATGATCCAGGTATGATCAAGCCTAGTTCTCTTGGTCCACCAAGGACATTTCAAATCTTTGCAGATTTGTTTTCAAATTTCCTTTGACCAAACAGGTCACTAAAATTGATACATAGTGATGAAGTTCATGCAGCCCACTATCCACTATTCTCCTGGGAAGGATGGTAATGAAGGTTAGGCAAGGACATAAAGGAAATAAGAAAGAACATACCTATAAGAAATCCTTCCTGTTCAGCTTCCTCACATGGGGGTTGCTGTTTACGATACTGTGTTTGTTTCCAGTGGCAATCAATGCAATATCACTACTAAGCAGGAAAAGTAGATTTTGGAAAGGTGTTCAGCATTACTGAACACAACCTTTCCTTCCCCTCCCCCCCAAACGCCCTCCCCCACTTTACAGCTCAGCTATCAGAGTCTTAAGCTTTCTTAGCTAGAGGACACAGGCCAGAAGTGCTGGGTGGTGGTGAGAGGATCTGCAGAGAACAAAGGACATCACAAGTCAGTTGACTTTGTATGACTCTCTGAGAACACCTGATTTCCCCATTTCTAAAAGCAAGAAGGGATAACACTGCCATAATTAGCTTGGAAGGGTATCAAAAAGCTTAATGAAGTGATATTTGTCAAGGACTGGAGGATCTTTGAGTATTGTGAGTGCTTTTGTGGCTTTACTTTGTCCAGTGCTGGTCATTCACAAAATTACTGAAATGAAGGGCAGAATTTAAAACTGACTATTTCCACAGACCTCAGCAACGCCCCAAAAGCCTGCTCTGTGGTAGTTAATATTTGCTAGGTGTTGAAATGCTCAGACACATTTCTCCCCAAGGTATTTAGAACTGCAATCTGTGGAGGCAAATGAAAGGGGTAGGAAACACATTAGAGTTCTTCCTGTGATCTTGTGATTCTTTCCCTTAACATTTTTCACAGTTTCAAACCAATGATTAACTTTCCATTAGCAAAATAAGGGCTATAAATGACTGGGATAACTTGCTAGACGTGCTCTTGAACTAACATTTTGGGCAGAGGTGGATTCTGTGCCGCTCTGGTGCTGGTGCACAGTGAGAGTGCAGAGGCTATAAAGTGTTCTATTACTGCAGGTAAAAGCCAGGAGAAACTTTAGCTCAAGAGAGCCTAAAGACTGGGGGGTTTTACCTCCACAGTAACTGATCAGCCAGATTAGGCAAGGCTGGAGTCAGCTGCCTGAGCAGTGGGCTGGCTGCCCACAGGGCACAGCCTGGCATCGGCCTGCCTCGCTGAGGTGCAAGGTGCTCAGATGACATTCCACAGGGTCCCTTCAAGATGTGTAAGAACAAGGATCCTCAGGTGGAAGAGGAGTGAGTTTTGCAAAACAGTCTCTCCAACCCCACAAAGAATCATAGAATCATAGAATTAACTGGGTTGGAAGAGACCTCCAAGATCATCAAGTCCAACCTTTGATCCAACCCCACTGTTATTACTAGATCATGGCACTCAGTTCCACATCCAGTTTCATCTTAAAAACCTCCAGGGATGGTGATTCCACCACCTCTCTGGGCAGGCCATTCCAATGCCTGATCACTCTGTAAAGAACTTCTTCCTAATATTCAACCTAAACTTTCCCCGGCAGAGCTTAAGCCCGTGCCCCCTCGTCCTACTGCTGATTGCCTGGGAGAAGAGACCGACCCCCACCTGGCTACAACCTCCTCTCAGGTAGTTGTAGAGAGTGATGAGGTCACCCCTGAGCTTCCTCTTCTCCAGACTAAACAACCCCAGCTCCCTCAGCCTCTCCTCACAGGACTTGTGCTCAAGTCCCTTCACCAGCCTCGCTGCTCTTCTCTGGACCCGCTCCAGCACCTCAATATCCTTCCTGAACTGAGGGACCCAGAACTGAACACAATACTCAAGGTGTGGCCTCACCAACGCAGAGTACAGGGGAAGGATCACTTCCCTGCTCCTGCTGGCCACACTGTTCTTGATGCAGGCCAGGATGCCTGGTCAAAATAAACAACAGCAACAAAAAAATCAACCAGAAAGATAAGAGCTACTGAGGGTACTGAGATGGTGGTGGCTGTGGGAGATCACCATGGGTGGGAGTGGGAGAAAGCCCCTAGGGGCAGCCAAGGCATTGAGCCAATGCTCTGGCACGGTGGGTAGGGAGGCGGCACGAGTCAGCAGCACAGAAAGCAACTGCATGGTTTTCACCTTCTGTTGATGCTGACTGTGGTGGTCTTGCAGCCTCCAGGATGGTGAGCAACATGGAGGGGTGACACAGACAGCATGTCACCAATGCACCGTGGTTTGGTCACCAACTCATCTCAGCTTTCTGCAGTTGCTAAAATACAGGCAGCATCAATACGTATGGTAAAGCTCAGTGTTTTTCCACTTGTGTTCAGCCACACAGGAGCTCAGCTTCTGTGTTAGGGCCCTGGATACAACGGGTGGCACTCAAACAAAATTGCTCACAGGGGAAATGCTACGAGGTGAGAGTAAGAGTGGCAGAATGAGGTTCTTAACGACCTTGATAGAGACTGTAAGCAGCCTAAAGAGAAGCCTAATTCAGATGCCTCGGTATGCAGCCTTTCTGATTACACCCACAAACCACCCACAACCTCCAAATTGCTATTCTTTAGAAACACCCTGCAGCATTTTCTGTTTTCCAATATACAGCAGTGCTGTAGGCTTAGCTGCTGGATTTGTGCATGCACATGCAAAAATAACTAATGGAGAGTTTGATCAGACAGCAGGATCTTTTCTCAAATGACACATTTTAGTAATAAAGGAAATGTATTCTGTTATCCTGCTAGCATGGAATAATGAAACCGTAGCTTTTCCCTCCCAGCTTTTTTCCCTTCCTCTCCTTTGAGTCTTGCAAAGCAGAAATGATCCCTGGCTTGTGGGCTGCAGCAGCCCACAGGAGCTTTAAGAATAGTGTCAGAAACTCACAAAGCCACGCTGTTAATTGCGGACTGGATCACTGGTGACACTTTGGAGAGCCACGCTGTCATTTCAAAGCCATAAGGTACCCTGCAAGTGCCAAAGCCTGACACTTTGTAGCAGAGGGAGGAGGGTCCTGTACTGCTGAGACATGTTAGTTTGGCAGCTTTGCTGAGCAGACTGTGGTCTGGGAGACCAATCCCCCTTCCTGCAGGTTTGTGTGCTCATGATCTCTGTCCCTCCACAACTCCAAAGAGAGGTGCAGCCATCACAAGGACCAGTGAACATGTTCCTTCCATGTTTTCCTTGTAAGGTGTGTGTTCTGTTATTCAAATCCCCGTATTGGCACTCCTGCTGGTATAGCCAGTTGCTATAATTCTTAAAGCTGAAGACTAAAGGAAAAGGATGAGGCTAGTATTTAGGCTGCCCTGTGAATTTCTGTTTTGTTTCTTGGGCAACCAGATTTTTGTTTTAATTGCAACCTCAATTTAAGGCTCAGGAGGGAAGGAGATTGAGGGGAAAAAAACCCAAAACAACCCACTAATTTTCTTCACTTTCTTACTATCATCATGTGTGGTTTAAGAACAAAATCTTCCCAGAGAACTTCTGTAATCAGAAAGAAATCTAAAAAGAAAAAGAAAATAAAAGTCCTGCTCCCTCTAACACTCCTGGCTTATAAACACCCTTTGAAAGGAATAGGAAGATGAGAAGAACACTGAAATATTTTTAGACCCCCATATTACCTATTGTAACCACCATCCACACACAGACCCATAAAGCCTTTTCCTCCAGAATCTGCAAAGCATTAAAGCCTCCAGAGATATCAAAGGCTGAGAAGTATTGCTGGTCCTTTTTCCAGGCAGAGGAACTCCTCTCACTAAGCCTTGCTCCTAGTGCTGCCTTTTTCAACAGTTGGTATCTGCAGGAAATCACATTCTCTCCTGTATTGTCTCTGTCCAGAGCTGTCATTGCAAACAATCAACACACTGGCCCATAGTCCATCTGTAAGGCCACATGCCAGAGCAATGCCTCCTTGGTGTGATGCACATCCACCCCAAATACATGAATCATCCCACTCAGCCTTTTCTGACAGAGTGTTCTGCTGAGTGGTGTGCCCCAAGAAGTGCCTGACATTGTATCTCAGACAGCGACCACTCCTTTTCTGCAATGCCCCGGTGCTGCACAGCACAGGGCAGCCAGCTGCCCCACAGCTTTGCTGCTGTCTTTGCTCTGGGCCTGTCAGATTATTCTGTGGGCAAATGTGCGGCTCAGTCACGGGGAATTAGCTTGTGCTCTCATATTAGAAACAACTTTAGAGGTATACCTGCACCTTTCTTAGCCTTTTCGTCAAAGGAATCTGATAGCACAAAATACAACTTGTACTCTATAATACAAACTCATCAAAACAAGAGCACAAGAAGCTCATCAACTTAACCTAGCTCTCAAATAAAGCTCCTTCCAAGGCTGCCCCCCACAATGCTGCCTCCTCAGTTCCCAGCTCTTCCCCAACACGAGCCTCCCCTGCCAGCCTCGTGGCAGGAGAAAATCTCAGCCATCCTCTTGCAGAGTTTTCCCAGTGCAACTTACGCCTACATGTATAATTTGGTTTCTTGCCTTGCTAATGATTCTATAAGCTATCTCAGAGGCCAGCTGCCAGAAGCTGATGTCTCTGCAAAGTGAGAATTGTTTGGAGCATGCAGAAAGGTACTGTGTTCTCCTAGCAACCAAAGTTGTAAAATAATGTAATCATATCCAAGATAATGTGATAAAAGATTATATGATGCTTATATCAGGTTGTCATGGCAACTGAAATAAGCTTAAATGCGTGTATCCATCATTTCAAACAAATAATGTAATTGTCTGCAAAGCTACATTTCTAATTAATCTAGTTCAGTTTACCATCATCTCCATTCATGCATGCCTACTACAAGGCTGTTGTTGAGCCTTATATTAATAGAATCATATAATCATAGAATAGTTTGGGGTGGAGGGCCATTAAAGATCGTCTAGTTCCAACCCCCTGCCACGGGCAGGTACACCTGTCACTAGACCAGGTTGCTTAGTACCCCATCCAACCTGGCCTTGAACACTTCCAGGGATGGGGCATCCACAGCTTTTCTGGGTAACCTGTTCCAGTGCATCGCCACCCTCATAGTAAGGAATTTCTTCCTAGTATCTAATCTAAACCTACTCTCTTTCAGTTTGAATCCATTCCCCCTTGATCTATCAGTATATGCTCTTATAAAAGTCTCTCTCCATCTTTCTTGTGGTCATGTCCAGCAGCACCCCCAAGCCTTTCTCAGCAGGGCTGCTCTCGATTTGTTCACTCCCTAGCCTGTGTGGATACTGGGGGTTGCCCTGACCCTGGTGCGGCCCGATATACGTGGTCTTATTAAACCTCATGAGATTCCCATGGGCCCACTTCTCAAGCTTGTCCAGGTCCCTCTGGATGGCATTCTGTCCTGCAGGAGTGTCAACAGAACCACTCAGTTTGGTGTCATCTGCAACTCTGCTGAGGGTGCACTTAATCCCTACATCTGTGTCATTAATGAAGATATTAAATAACACAGGTCCCAACACGGACCCCTGAGGGGCAGTATTTGTCACTGAAGTCAATTGGGACACTGAGCCATTAATCACTACCCTCTGGATGAGACTGTCCAACCACTTTCTTATCCATCTAAGAGTCCAGTCATAAAATCCATCTCTCTCCAATTCAGAGAGAAGAATGTTGTGGGTGACCCTGTCAAAGACTTTATGGAAGTCTATATATACGTATATAAATGACATCTGTAGCCCTTCCCTTGTCCACTGAGGTAGTCACTCCATCATAGAAGGCCACCAGGTTGATCAGGCAGAATCTGGCCTTGGTGCAGCCATGCTGGCTCAAATCACTCCCTCTCCTCCATGTGCCTTAGCAGAGAACCTATAAGGATCTGTTACATGATCTTGCTGGGCACAGAGGAGAGGCTGACAGGTCAGCCGTTTCCAGCCCCTTCTTTCTACCCTCTTTAAAGCTGGGTACAATGCTTCCCCTTTTCCAGTCACCTGGGACTTCACCTGAGTGCCAAGACTTTTCAAATATCATAGAAAGTGGCTTGGCAAATACATCACCCAGTTCCCTCTGGGCTCTGGAATGCACCTCACCAGGTCTCATAGGCTTATGTATATTCAGGTTCCTCAGATGGTCATGAACCCAATCCTTACTTACAGTGGGAGGGATTTTACTCCCCCAGCCGCCATCCTGCAAAATCCTGGGGATTTTACTCCCCCAGCCCCCAGTCCTGTTACTAGTTTTCCAGCATGGTTTATTGGGAGTGTACACCTGCTTTGACCATTTTCATGGCCTTTACCCTGCCTCTGCCCAACCTTCTGTTTTCACCGTACTTTTTTTTGACCCCGCTGATGTAAAACTTGTTATTTCATCCCTGCACATTTGAGTCAACAGCTATTTGCATTTCAATGCATCATCTGTAACATGGTTTTATGTAATTTTCCTTTCTGAACAACTTTGTTGCTCAGGAAATGCTGGCCCTAAGATGGTAGGATTTACTTAGCTCCTCCTCCTCTGTGTATCTTGATGAATACCTAAAAGAGAACTTCCAAGATACGAAAATACCTGACCAAAGCCTGAGTGAAGATGGCCCATCAGCTCAACCATGCTGAAGCAGCCAGGAAAATAAAGACACCCCAGGGAGGACACACTGCTGCCTCATTCATGCTGGCCGAGTCTGGCACCCTCTCCTTTATTTCAGCTTACCCTCACCAAAAGAGTGACCAATTCCTCAAGAAAAATCAAGTGCCTTGCTCCACAGCTTTCAGTTCTAATCACAAGATGTGCTTTTAAAAAACATTTTCCACATCTTTTGATTCCTTCCCTTTGAGACTGCATAAAACTCTAATTTCCATGGAGTGCCATCCTGAAATCAGCCCATCTCCTGTAATAGTCCCAGTGGGCTTATGTGGGGAACTAATTGTTTTCTGGATCAGGGTTTTATTCTATGGTTCATTCCTGAGCTGTGATTTTAGAAGCGATTAAAAAAGATACAATATTTAAACTGATACCTCTGTTACAGTGTAGGGGTTTTTTTGCATTTTCTAAATTCCCTCTTTCCCTCTTCCCCATCCTTGCTGTACGTGGGGACAGCGATGATTGATGGGGGCTGGGTGTAGCACTGTGCCACAGCTGCAGGTAGGAGGGTATAAACCTGCAAACCCACCTGAGCTGTGCTCTACCCACGCTGCTCCTGCTGAAGATGCCAAAGGAGCTCAGCCGGAGGCAGCTGCGCAAACAAGGGAGGAGCAGCCTTTTCCCTCCACCCCGAGACTGATGCAGAGGAAGGTGGTTAATGATCTTTTCCCTCCAATCTTCCCCTACCTGCCTTTGTGTTGACAGCACAACCTGCATTCCAGGTGCACCCCTTGCACTTACATTTTTTAACCTGCTAACCAGTCACCTGAAGCAGCACTGACATACCAGAGAAAGCTTTTCCACTTTCAGTACCGCAAAGGGGAAAAAAACCCCCCTAACACAACAAACCAAAACAGGGTGCAAAGAAGGAAATGGGGTTGATGAATAACCTCAGCTGCCTCTGCAGAAGCGTATCTGGAGCAGGAACAGAGAGGCACTACGTGCCCAGCCACCAGTCTCTGCAGGACGCCTCTGGCAGTGCCCATTTTTCCCATCTGATGGAATATTGGGGCAAACACTGTGCACTTCATGGGCCAGCTCCATCCCCATGTGATTGCAGTATCAACCCCAACCAAAGATAACTGAGCCCAGCAGGTGCTGTGTGGAAAACCAGCAATGGTCTAAGCCTAAAAACATCAGAGCCATTTGCCGTGTGAGCCTTACACACTGCTTGGTTTTAGCCCTTCCGGTATGTTTATTTCTAGGCTGCCGAAAATTCCCCAGCAGGCAAATGCAAAACGAGGGAAACAAACCTTATGAAAATATAGTGTACCCAGCTTTTATTTCTTCTTTTTTGCACAACAATGAAAACAAGACAGGTAATGTCCTTACTGTCAAGGTACAGGTAGCTCTTTGGATGCATTAAAAATGCTTTTGTGAAAGAGTTAAGTCACATAAGGGCTTTTAAAATAGTATGCTCTATAACCAAATTGCAGTAGCATAATGTGCAATATTCCTAAAATTTACCCATAACCTTCCAGCTTCCAGTTCTTCTTGGGAATGGGAACTAGAAAAATTGGTTTATTTTATTTTTGATACTGTACTATGACCCAGGGAAATGCCTGTCTGAGTGACGCTGTGTACATCATATGTTTCACACTAACTATACCATCCTTCTGAGCTTGCAGTCACTACCACTTAACCCCAGACTGTAAGACCTTTCCTCCATCTGAATATGATCCAGAGATTCACCAGAAGCAGCCAAAACATCATGGGAACACAGAAAGAGATAAAGTGTATTGCAAGGCAGGCAATGCACCAAACAGGTACTTGTCTTGAAACCACAAAGCAGGAGCCCTAATTCCCTGAACACATGCTGAAGGACAGCTACAGTATGTGCAGCAGATAACGCTTGCTTATTTTATAACTTGTTCAAGTGCCTCCAAACAGCTAGGGTTAGGGTTCATATTTATTAGGAATTTAACTAAAAGGGGATACCTGCACATGAGTTTAATCTTTTCATAGGTCAGTTTTGCAGAAAATGCCAAAACCAGTTGTATTTGCTCACATATAAAGACTAATGTGAAAAAAAGGATCTGTTATCTTTGCCTCCTTAGAGCTCACAAACTTCATCTGGAAATCCAACACCTCTGAGCACTTGATAATAATCCTAGTGGTGATATGTAAGGGGCTGGAGAAGTTTCATACAGAATGATCTTACTGCAGCTACTTATCTCTTTGAGGCTCTTTGTATGGCTTAATCAGAATGAGTTATGCCAGCAATACAAGAGTGGATCATTTATAAAGCTCATATAAATGATGTATTCAGAAAGTGTTTTGTGTTCTAGTTGATAAGCATTAATTGCATGCAAAATGGCATACAGCAACTAATCATACCTCTTTCTTGCAGGTAGTTATGGCCATTCAGATAGGAAGACCATTTATTTGGATATTTCTAAGCTAGTCTTGCGAGCATTTTAAGCTCTTTCTTTAAGAAATGAGCAAGATACAATTTGTCCAATTGTTATAAATTAATAAAAGATGCAAATCTAGTCATCTGCATGAAGAAAATGGGAATCTCAGAAAGGCTGTTTCTAATCCAAATCCCTACGCCGACTCCCTCTGCAGCAGCACGGAAATTATTTTCTCTGCTCTCAGCCCCAGTTTTCCCCCTCAAGCGCTAATGCTAATTATACCTGCTTCACTGAGGTTTTGTAACAAACAGCCTGCGTGTGAAAACTACTTTGATGCAAGCAAGTGCCAAGTTTTAGTAATAAACATATGGTGAATGACATTTTGCCTGGATTTATGCACTGGAAGAGTTTATTTAAATCAGATTTGGAAACTGATAGCGAGTCGGAGAAACACTGCGCTGTTTCTCAATCAATAAATAAATACTTGCTTGTATCCTTTGCTCTAAATACATGAAAGCCTGGCTCTGTGCCAGGCATTAGACAGATGGATTTTTTGCCCTTATCTCTGCTTTTTTGAGCTCATCATCCTCCCTTCCATGCTTGTGTTTAAGGGGAGAGGGGCAGGTGGGAAAGAGGTGGGACCATGTAGGGCAGCGTTCCAATACCCATGAGCCAGTGCACAGGAAGAATTTTATAGCCAAAGAGCACAGACAGAGGAAGACAGACCAAATCTAGATCCAGCCATTCCTAATACAGGGCAGAAATAATCTCTCCATTAACAAGGCAACTTTGGCCAGAAATACCCCACACTAAAGCCATACCTGGTGTCTGTAATCCTGAACTTGAAACTACTGTACAGATTACATTAGTGCACTTAAAGACTCTTTATCTTAAAGGGCAGTCACTGACTTGGGCAATTTACAGACTTAAATTATTTACAATTACCTCTTTGACAAAGTGGAAGGAGGAAGAAAGGAGATTGAATCCTGACACAGACATAGCACTGCAGTGACCCTGTGCAAAATGACAGCCACACAGAGGTTTTCAGCAGTGCAAAGAGCTCAGTCCCAAAATGCTTTGTTTGAAATGCAAATCTCCTCAGAAATGAACTGGTTTTCTTTCCTTCTTTGCTCTGGAAACTGATTTTTCATTTTCAAATGATTCGAGCCAGGATGACTTGGTGCCTGAGACCTCAGCCCTGACGGGGTCCAATTGCCTTCCACGAGGCTGGGAGCCCTCTGCCCTGGACACACATCCTCCCATAACTGCAAACTCTTAGGAATGCTTCTTCCTGTTGGCTTCACAGGCGACGATGAATGCTCAGCAGAAATTGCTTTCATTCTTTTGTTACTATTTAATGTAAAACTTTCAACTTGAAGGAGAAAGACCTTTTGATTCAGAGGCAAAATGAAACTATTTTCATATTAAGGCTCTCAATTACTTCTTCCCAAATAAGTGTTTCCATATGGACAGTTGTATGACAAGTGGGATAGAGCAGTTTCTGCTTCCTTCAGCTGCAGCTGCTGACAATTTTCATAACATAGGATGGATTCCTTCACTTAAGCCCCAAATTAACTTTCCAAGATATGCACATCTTCTCCCCGCCCCCCCCCCAGCTTAAATTACCAATACCGCAATCCCACAGGAGAACTGGGAAAATGAGGCTATAAAAATGTTTAATTTTTCTAATAGTTTTAATTACCATGTATTTTTAAAACCCTGTGATTTCTCATGTCGCTGTGGGATAGCTGTTCTAATTTGAGTGGTGACAATGTACGTGGGTATGGAATTAAATTTAAATCTTTCATGGTTACTAACAGCTATCATTAAGCTCTTCTGGCAAAGTAAAGGGCCCTGTATGATCTCCAGCGGGAGACCTGCTCCTCCACTTCTTCTGCCCCTAATTTCCTTCTCCAGCACCACACAAGAGGATGTTGGCTAGGTTTACGACTTCGAATAGCAAATTGAATAATCTGTTTTCTCTTCTGTAAGGGATGTCAGTCTCCTAGAGGAGCTGAGGCAGATCCCAGCAGTGGACTGACTTCCCTCTGGACACAGCAAAGGCAGACACAATACTACTTTTCACTGAACTAATTTTTTTTTTAATTCCTTCTACAAACCTTTGCAATTCAGTGGGATGCTTTGTTTGCCAGCAGTGACAGCTGAACAGGCCTGTCCTCAGGATTCTCTGATGGCTGGCTTCCTCAGTATGTACAGTTTGGCTTTTCCTTCCTTTTTTTCTAGCAAAACCATAAAAAGTGACAGCAATACTCTGAATCCCTCCAGTAACACAAAACAACACTGGGGTTTATCTGTGTGGAGAAGATCACTGAAATTTCTGTTTCCATTTCAGGTTCCTGGCTGGTATGTTGGGCAAACAAGCCAATCTTCAGCACCTGTGCCTGGAAACCACTTTAAGACCCCCAAAGGATTTTCTCATATATGAATTTTGTGATCAGATCTGTGTTAAATGGCCAGCAAATGTACTTACTTTTTACAATGTCATCTGATCCCTCAAGATCTTGTAATCTCATAGCTTTGCTAGATTTACCATTGCTCATCAGAAGTCCACAGGAGCTTCCATATCTTCTTGGGCACCCTTATGAATCCTCTGGTCCACAACACACAATCTGCCATCCCTTGAAAAAAAACAAAAACCAAAAAAAAAACAGGGAAGAAAGACATTAACATTTTCAGCATTTCTCAGGTATTTGGTTTTACATAGCCTTTATTTTATGTACTTTTGGGGATCAAAAGCCACATACTTTTTTTTAGGTACCTTTGGAGATCAAAAACTTGGTAGGGCCTTGCTGTTACCCAGATGTTGCCTCTTCCCTTGTAGGGTGCCCATCTTCCCAGGTTTTCCCTTTCACTACTCCGTGCAGATAACCCTGACGCTTTGCTCTGGGGCCCCCCTTTCCAAGGCCAGCTTTTCCTGTCTCAAGATTTAAAGATCTCCCTACCAAGTTCTAGCTAGGCTCTGGAAACCACATATTGCCCTGGGACCTCTTTATCTGATCATGGGACTGCTCCTGATGAGAAGATTAGAGATCAGAGAGCCAGATGGTGAGCCCGACCAGCCATGCCGTGGGCCTTTTTGGTATTTTTCTTCTGTGCCTGCTTCTTCAGCCCTGTTATCTGTGGTTTGATACACACAGACACAAGAGATGGGTTTATGGAGTTACTCAGGATGGGGCATGTCCTGGAGGACATTTCTACTACCAGACAGGGAATGGGAAGCAAACCTCCAGCAGTGTTCATCGCAAAGGCTCTTCTTGGGGTTTCCTAAGTCTCAGACAAGAGGAGGGGGTTTAGGGAAGTTTGTCACTACCCAATGCATGGAACTTGAAAACCCCAGTGATTGCAGAAGGGACACAAGAGCACCAAAGGTCTGGGTAGCAGAAGTATCTCCCTTCAGAAAAGCCATGCTAGCAAAACAGGCTCGCTCCTCGCAGCCTAAAAAGAGTCAGAAGAATGAGAACACAAAATAGCTTTCCTTCAGTAAACATGATGATTACACTGCTGTGCCTCCTTTGTTCTCTGGTCTTAACAATTATGAATGCATCCAAGACCACGGGAGTGATTGGGATCATCCCAAATCACAGACCAGGGAATCCTACCCATGGCATGCACAAGTGTTCCAGCTTTTGGGCAGGTAGCTAAATAACCTTTCTATGCATAGAAGACTAACATAGAAAAATAAAAGCCAAACAACAACATGAAAAGCAGCAAAATAACAGAATTGCTGTGTGATATGAACATATCCATAAATTACAGGGATAATGACTTTTAAATTATCACCTCATAGCTGATGTATTTCTGCATTAAAGGCAGTATTTTATACGCTATATAAATTATGCTGCTTTACAGATGTTACCTTTTCTAGTTCCCCATTGAAAAACTAAAATGCTGATCCAGATGACACAGCTGGTTAACATAAGTATTGTATTTGCAGATTTCCAAGAAAACTGTCAGGATTACTTGAAAAAAATGTTTGGTTTATTATTTATAAGAAACGCTAGCTTTCCAATGCCAGCTAATTCACTTAAGATGCTATGCCAGTGTACTAGGTTCAGCTGAGCAAGGGATTTCCAGCTTTGCACAATTATGGCTTTGGCAGCTAATACTGCTTGCAGCAGGGTTTTTTTTCCCCTTGTCTTTTTTTTTTTTTTTTCCCCATGCAAGTTAACTAAATCCCTGAGTTTCTTCGTATGCCCTAGAATATAAATCTGCAGGTTTCCAGGCAAATTTTTTTCCTTTTAAATCATGGTAATTTGCTTTTGAAGGTAAACCCAGGATTATCTAACTGCTTGGAAATCCCCAGGTCACACTTCTGTGTGTGTGGTCTGTCCTGCATGTTGAGACCCGTGGGACCAGTTGACCAGCGATAGGAGAACGAGAAAGAGAGCAGGAGAAGAGATGCTGGGTTTGCAGTGAGTGTGACTGCATGGAAACTCTTCAGACCAGGTCCTGTAGTAGCACAGCTGAGATGAGGACAACTTGCCAGCGCTCCTCGGCCACAGGAAAAAGCAGGGCTTGGAAAGCGAGAAGTGGCATTTTCCTTGAGACAAATGCTGCAGAAGGGTGAGCCTTGAGTGCATTTTTAATACCTAATGGAAGACAAGTAATTAGTAACAACATTAATGAACATAAATGTTGGTAGCTTCAGCCCTCCAAGATTTTCTGACATGTAAAGAATAACTTTACATGTCAAACGTTGGAGGGATTTGGGCTCTTTGCTCTTCCATTTCCAGTTGAAAAACCCAAGCACTGACTTCCCTTTCTCTCCTCTAACACCTTTCTTCTCTGAAAAGACAAAGGCCGATGGAGGAGCAATGATCTAATACTTCCCAATGCTCTGTCTTCTGAAGATTAAAAAAAGGAATTATCTCTGTTTTCAAAACCAGGATGAGGGCTTTTTTCCTCTTCATATTTTATTCATTGCATGGCAGCCAAAAACTTCACTTTTGGCTTCACCTTGGGCTGTCAGAGCAGCAGCACCACTCCCACTGTCAGGCTCCTGTGGCAGCTCCCCCAGGAAAGCACCGTGGCTACGGAGTGGAGAGGCCAACACAGGGAGAGATCAGAGGTGGAGATACAGCTGTTGTGAAGCAAACAGATGAACTGAAGGCAACAGGCTTCCCTTCCTGTGCAGGTGGATGGGAAGGATGCCTTAGGGCTATGGGCTGGTGATCATCACACCTCCTTTATGTTCCTTTTGGAAATATACCCAGGGAAAATTTAGAGACAGGGTCAGGAAGGGTCAGCTCCATGCACCAGTGCACTGGGTGGTCCCCGGTGATCCCTAAAACAAGAGCAGGTATTTACATGAACTGCGGTCAAAACTTTTGGGATTAAATTAATCCCTGTGCAGACCAGTTTATACAGCAATTAGGTCTCAGAGGGCATCAGAATCACTGGGTGCCACCGGGTACCAGCTCCCAGGCTGCCTCTGGTATGGAGGCAGAAATGGAAATGGCACATTCCATTCCACCATCACATTCCTAAGGTGTGCTGGCTTCTCAGGCTACTGTGTGGCACAGCTTTTGCACGGCTCCTTGCTAAAGAAATGGACTGTTTCTACAAGAGCTACCAGGCATGGGGGAAGGTGTGTGTGGAAAAAGCTCCATTAGCCCCAGAACCCTTGTGAAGGGCTGGTTGTGCTCCCTGATAGAGGGAAGGGAGCAGACAGAGCAGACAGAAAGAGCATCAGGATATGCATGTTCTCCCTTCATCCACCAGCCACTTGTGTGGATGTGACCTTGTGCACAAGTGCTGCAAAGCAGTTGCCAGGGCTCCAGCTCAGCAAAGGTTGGATTAAATTAATTAATCCCGAAGTATTTCTCTAGTTACTATGTTAGGCCACCGCCAGCCAAAGGGTGGAGCCAGGAGAAGCAAACACAGCACTATGGGAGCTGAGGAGCCCAAGAATCTCCCTAAATTTTTGCAGCAATTAACTCTGTCTGGGAAAGGCTGCAGCAGAGTGGCTGCGGGCGTCCTGACAAGGCACTGCTTTCTTGCTCATAATTCATGGATTTCACCACTGTGAGATCCCACTGCACAACAGCTAAATGAAATCAGGTCTCTTCTGGGTGTCCCAGACAGGGAGGGCATGGGGGGAATTGCTGCAGAGGGGCTGGAAGCAGAACCAATGGGGTTGACAGACTGACAGCTAGTATGCCTCTCAGGGGCTCTTGAGGAAAAACGGGGGAGCTTGCAGGAGGAGCACATCAAGGATGGATAGCTTCCCTGCCTCCAGGGATCTTTTTCTTTTCCTAATTTGTCCCCCAAGAGGCTGCCCTGCAGCTGCATGGTTTTCTGGGCCATCTGCCTCCGCCTGAAGAGCCACACTGCAAAGCTTTGCTTTCATATGAAACAATCTCCTGCTCTTTAGGCTATGAAAACCCCATATCAACCAAAAGTCCTCTCAAGCCCCCACAAAACCTGAAGCAAAGCAAAAAAACCTACCTCAATAGGAAAAATCCCACCAGCAGCTGGCTACTGCCCAACTGCTCTGAACCATGCCAAGGTGATGGGCTCATGAAAATGATGCAAAGCTCAGCCAAACAGACTTGCAAGACAGAGCACTGAGCATGGTGACCCCCACTTTGAGAATACTTTGCCTTTTTTTTTCATTGGGCTGAGGCAGCCTGCTGAAGGACCTTCATCCAGAAAGAAAAGTGAAGAAAAACTGTCATGGATGACTTGACTGAAATGGTGGATCTGATAAGGTGCCAGAAAGTTTTATTAGTTAATGGACCAGAAGTGGGAACCAAATGGGCAGCACCAGCCCCTGCCTGTGTCCACTGACAGCTTCATCTTCCCAGTGCCACCAGCCCATGCCAGGGGTGCATGTGGAGGAAGCAAAAGGAGCATCTGGGGATGCATGTGTCCACACTGCTCCCTTCCTCCCCACACTTCTGCTATCCAGGCTTGTGTCCTTGCCCAGAGGCAACCCAGGTGCCTTCACATTAGTTTTTAATGAAGGATGTAGCTGTGCAGCCCAACAGGATGTGAACGCAAAGACAGCCTGGAAGTTTAAACATGAGCTCATAAGGTACGGTTGTCATAAAAGCAAACATCCACGCCAAACTCAAAAAAAAGCAAACTCACCCCACTGTGCTGCCCTGGTGGGCATCACAGCAGCAGCCACCTGTCCTGTCCTGCCCTGCAACCAGTGCCAGCCCCAAAAACCACCTACTGTCCCCACAGGGGGGGACGCACCACCTTGGCTGTGCAGATGTCCCCAAAAAAGCACAGCAGTAGGACCCCTGAGGCCAACACATTTTAGCTTGTCTCAGCAGTGCAAATGGTGGAGCCCAGATATTGCCACCAGTCAAACCAAGAGCCAGCCAGACTTCAACAAATTGCTATGAATAACTTGCTATCTCCCTGGAAACACATTGGTGGGCTTTGCAAAGAGCAGATCCATATTTGCAGGTGACAATGGGACTTTTCACTCATTTATTATTTATTTCTCTTCACCTCCCTCCCCCAGTTCTGTGTCCAAAGAGCCCTGGGTTGTAATTAGCAGTGTGCTGCTTTCCCACTGCTTACAAAAGCGCAAAGAAAAACCAGAACACAGTGGGCAGGGAAACACAAGCGGGATTAAATACCAACATAAATCATTCTGAGGGTGTAGGACCAGGAACAATTTTATTTTTCACATTTCACTCAGTATTTAAAAAGTACAACCACCTCCAAGCTCCAAAAGACACCTCCTCGCCTCCATTGTGAAATGGAAACGAGGATGATGTGTGATTCCCAACCTCCAGGCTCCCTCCCTGATTCTCACCAAATTCTTCTCTGCCCCCTTGGATCCTACCAGCTACAGCTCAGCCCCAGCCTCACGTGCCACACACTTGGCCAAGTGCCTTGGACCAACCTGGAGACCAAATCCAGCACAAAAACCATCAGTCCTGCACAGGAGCAGTTTGCCAAGGGAAGATGTCCCCGATGGCCCTATACCATCTGAATAATTCCTGTTGCTGGCCTCTTGCTATGTATATGGTTTCTTTCATCTCCAAAACTGCTGAGCCCTGCCCCCCTTTCCTCTCCTGTTTTTCTAGCAAGCACCTGTCCATTAAAGGGCTCCCCCACACTCTTCCTCTCTCCCTCTGCCTTTGCTTCTAGGTTTTTTATGTATTAGCTGCAATGGCTTCTGGAAGTTTTGCAGCATCATATTTCTCACTCCTTGCCCTTTTTTCTCTGCATGCCTCATACCTCAAATATGAGCTATTTGTCATTTTTCAGGATATCTGTATTAGAAAGGTTTTGGCTGCTCCAAGAGGCTGTGAAGTCTGGGAGACAGCACAAGTGGGAGCTGTGACCTCTGCTGCGAGGCCGGGGGGAACCCTCACCTCACACCCCTTCCCTGAGTGCTCCGTCTCCATCTCATCCCACAGCTTGAGCTCTTGCTCCTGCTCAGCAGCTTTGCTGGCTCTAAAATCTGAGGGGAGCTTTTTGTCAGTGGGGGCCAAACCCCCCTATCCTGCCCCACACTGTGGGGAGCCTTGAACTGAAATCAGTCACGGGGGAGCCCAGAAGCTGCTCACACTCAGGAGTGGGGGGTCTTACCAACTAAGTCAGAATAAGGTTTTCCTATCTTTCTTAAATATTTTTTTCCCTCCTATGATTTGTAGCGTTAAGAACAAAAGGTTCTAGTTATTTTCCTAATTCTCACTGAAACCAAAGTCTTTTTGGGAATGCTGGAGCAGATCGATGGCGTGAAGTGGGTGCATGATCCTCAAGAGGCTCTTCCTGGCATGGCACAGCCAGGACCAGAGCTGGGAAAGCCCAGGCTGCTGTAGGGAGCCGGGGCCACTGTGGACTCAACATCCTACTGCTCCAACAAGGCCTAGCTCAGCATGAAAGTTTTGCAGATGGGCAGGCAGAAAAGCTCTCCCCTCCTGTGAGCAAATGCTACCCTGTACTTGGGAGAGATGACCATCATTGGGATGCAAAAGCATGTGAATCTCCCGCCTCTCTTTACTGGAACACTACCTTGCGGAGGCTGATGGGCACATGCACAGCCAGCCCTCCAGCTTCACACACATTGCTGCATTTCACTGCACCACAGTTCTCACTGAAAGGTGCAGGAAAAGGTCTGGCAAACACAGGTTTCCTCAGCCTGTAATACTCCCGTGCCTAACTCTTACTAGATTTGTGCGGCAAACCCAAGAGGGTGTCGGGCTGTTGCGTGTAATTACAAGACCGATAATTGTATCAGGTGTAATCTCGCCCTACCTCCGTGCAGCCCCACACAGATAAGCACGGGAAGAGAGATGTCGCTTTAAGCAAGGAACCCTGCCACGTCGGGGAGGGAAAACGCTGCAAATCCCTCCCTGCACTTGTAAGATAAATCCACTCCAGCCTCTTATCAGCTGCTGCACAGGGTCCCAGAGCCAGCCTGCACATCCCGGGGAGCACACGGGGCACTGCAGAAGATAAAAATCAGCTACCCATAATTAACACCACCACCAGTTCAGGCGTTCATTCCCCCCACCAGCGCAAACGCCTTCTCCCCTGGCGAGCCCCATCACCAGGTTTCTGGTGTCGGCAGGGACCCTGCACACACCTCAGCAGTTACCACCCACGCGATTTTGGGCACCACGGGCCGTATTTAGAAAGCCCGCTGTCACCATGGCAACGGGTTTCGCTTAAACGTAGGTAGGGATGCACAGGCCCGTATGCTCCAAACCTGGCATGGCACAGGGTGACGACACCACGAGCTCGTCACTGGGGGCCGTGTTGCTTCTCGTCGTGTTGCTTCTCACGGAGCAGGGCTACGGGCTGTGCCTGTAAATAGTTTGGCCTTTCTATTCTTTTTGCTGGGTGATCAAATTAATTGCCTGGTATGAAAAAAAAAAAGGAAGAGGAGAAAGGAATTTACTGTTCCCTCTTTCTTCCCAGCAGTTCGTTTCAGGGAAGGTGTTTGCAGGGACCCCCTGAAGGATGTACCTTGCAAGCCTTTGTTGCTCTGAGCTACACTCTGCAAAACTGCAGCTTTCCAGGAAGGAAAGGAGAGAGGGCTGTGGGAGGCTTCAAGCAGCTGCACAGCCACCAATCACCCTGCATGTCACTAGGGGTGGTGGCAGTTTTGAGGAGGACAAGGGCCTCACTGAAGATCTGGAAGTCTGGGGGACCAGCAGAAATAATTAAGGTAGGAAAAGACCTCTAAAGATCACCGAGTTCAACTGCTAACCCAGCACCACCATGTTCATCACTAAGCCATGTCCCTAAGTGCCACATCCACACAGCTTTTGAACCCTTCCAGGGACCATGATTTTCGAGCCATCGCATCCCTTGGTTCCTGGCACCCATTATGGGTGTATTCAGTGTACTCACTGCGATCCACTAACTGCACCAGGAAAGCCCATCCTGCAACAGCCATCCCAAAGAGTTTAGCACCCAATCCAATTACAAGTCCCCGGGGTTTTTATTCCAATGATGTGCAAATGCTCACACAAGCATAACTTAATTTAATTTTCAGTGCTCAGCAGAATGCATTTTTTGTTGCACCTCAGCTGTGTCGCAGAGATAAATGATGTGTTTAGTCTTTTGACAATTTTGCTAAAGCTTCATTCCCAGCTGATCTCTTTTAAATGATCCATATTTCAGGGATTTTTATCCTTAATTAATCTTTTTGATAATAAAAAAAGAGGCATTTTAGAAAAAATGCATTTCCTGCCATTAAAATCATACTCTCTCTCATTTCTCTCTTCTTTCCTTCCATTCCCTGAGCCTTGGCCTTTCAATGCCCTTGCAAACAGGCAATCCCTGATACCTCTCCAGTACATGTGATACTGTAGGAGACTGGAAATATTTAAAAGCCAGGAAATAATGACAGTTATTCCATTAGACACAAAGATTTTCCTCCATAAGCTTCAATAAAAAAAACATTACACAGTTAATGATATTACCTAAAACTCCCTTCCAGCTCTAAGTAGCCCAGATATCCTTTTGTCCTGCTGCTCCGTGCTGTATCGCTCTCTTCTCCTAAGAATTCTTTGGCAAAGTTTGCTGGACTGCACAGAGTATTTTCACCATAACACATGTGCTGTCATCATGCAGATGTGAATCCTGATGTGCTCCCATCCATCCTGATGTGATGCTGACCGAGCAGCCCTGCTGAGGTCCTGCAGTTTCAGGTTTCCTGTAAATATGTGCAGTGTGCTCCGAGCAGGCCAGATCCCAGCCTGGCTGCTGGTTTTGGCTCCTCTGAAACACATCCTCATGTATGCAGGGTCATTCCAGCCTCCTGCTTCAGCTGAAGGAAGTGCAGTGTGGACAAGAAAGGCTGCC